>NW_024581112.1:501-60863 GCF_017639235.1 Corvus kubaryi | reverse complement strand
TGTAGTTAGGGATCAGAATGCCCCAGACACCAAGGTCCTCTCCAGAATACATTTTGTAAACTAAGATAGAACCATCCAGGGGAAGGTTCCTTGGGGAGGGGGCTCACTCAAGCCTCTCACTGGGGAATCTTTGATAGATATGCTAATTAGTAAGACCTATAATGTTATACTCAATCTATTGTGGGTGTGCATTGAGGTGCATTTGACCTGAACGTGGTGCACCTAAGGATCCTTAAAATAAATACAAAGGTAAAATCCCTTTTTCCCTTCTAACCATGTTTGATTCTTGATTTTAAGACCAGGAAAAGGCATCAGTTGCTGGTGACCACGAAGAGACCCTAGAGACCTTGAAACTCGCAGTCTTGGGTTGAAACACATCTTGCTTTGCCCCTCTCTCTCTGCCGGCGAACTACGGAGGGGCCAGAGTGACGATCCAGGACTGTGACAAGGGCTTTAGGACCTAGCATGGAAAGGCAGAAGCATGGAAAGGAAGGTGAGTTAAGAGGGAAAAAGGGGACTGGTATTGTGCTAGCACTAGGGAAGGAGATCTCCGAGGGAGGTGGAAAGGTTGGGGTTTGAATGTGTGGGCAGAGAAGGCCGCGAAAGGGGAAAACTTAAACCTTTCCCCACAAAACTATGGAGAGGGGGGGACGCCCTCTGTTGAATCCACAAGAGCCCACAGGCTACAGTCCACACAACTGTGGGAGTGGCCCAGAGGCTTGAGAGTTTGGTGGGCTGGTTGGGAGGATGGGAGGCTGCAGGTTCAAATCCTGCGGAGACTGGATTTTTGTGTGTGTGCATTTACTGTTTGCTAAAATTAGTTGCTTTTTAGTATTTTAAAGTGCTGTAGTTTGTGTAGTAAGCTAGATAAATCGCCTGGGAAGTCAGAATTCCAAGACTGGATTGCAGGCTGAATTCTGGAGTTAAAAGCTTTTCTCCGACAGAGTTTTCCTGTTTATGAGTAAACACAGGTGGTGTTTTTCCAGATGAAAACGTGAAAATTCCCCATAATAGTCCTTTAGAGTTGAAAATAAAACACTGGAGATGGCTGACAGGGCGGAGAACCACTCTGTACACCCGAGAATTGATCCAGTTGTCGACATGGGTTTGGCTGACTTTAAAATTAAGTCAGGGAAGCTGGCCTCACTTTCATAGCTTGGAAAATGACATCATTACTGACCTGATGGTAGAACTGAGACCATTATGTAGGTTTGATGAATTAAGATATGCAGAGCTTTTTACTATATATCTGAACAGAGAAGAAGCATATGTGATAGAGAAGAACACTGTCGCCGTTGCACGCAGGGACGGCGAAAAATGACATAAATTCAGGTCAGAGAAGATGGTCGAAGCTGACCCTTTAATGCCAAAACCCCATCTTTTTATAGCATGGATCTCAAAAGAGAAATTACATGATTGGCCCCTTGGCTAGCCACCCACCACAGTGAGTGGCTGAGCGGTATAACCACCCATTTCAAAATATTATTCTCAGTGAACCAAAACCAATTCCACTATATTCTCACGACAGCCCTGCACCTGCAAATGTTTACCAATCGCAAACCATCAGACATCTAGCTTGTCTGACGGTTTGCTATTTGACTTTCATATGAGACAGTAAAAAGTGGAGAATTTTTCTCTGCTAGCCTTCTCAGCATCTACAGAACACTATGGAAATTACTTAAAGAAAGAGAAAGGGAGGGAAAAAGCTGCCACCAGCTAGCTTGAATACGACCAGAGAAATTGATATGACAGATGTAGATATGGTGGCCCCAGCTTTGCACAACGGGGGGGTCTTCCTCTCCCCGTTCAGCCACTGGGGCAGCCCGCACAGGTGGGGGTGGGGGATAGAGGAGCGAGACCGCTGGTGGGGGTGGGGGTAAGGAGTGGAGGGCCACCGCGGCCGCCGTCCCCGGAAAGGGACAAGCGGGCAGTGGTTTCACAGCCAGATGGAGCTGGCTGGGGGCTGTGGCGCGCGGCCAACTCCAAGACAGAATCGGCTCGGCGTGGAGCCTCCCCCCTCCCTCTTCCTCGTCTGGACCAGAGGCGGGCTTGCCACCGCCCCCTGACCGCCCCAGAGGCGAAGAAGGGGCAGAGTGGCCACCGCCCCCTGATTTTTCCAGTGGCGGACATGGAGGCGGGGAAGAAGCGGGCTGGCCGCCGCTCCCCAAGTTCCCTGAACATGGAAGTGAAGGCAAAAATGGACATGGGCATTCCCCAGTACGGCGAACTGCAAGTTTCAGAGCTAGAGACAGGCAGAGCCGCTCGCTGTCCCCACTTTGCCGCACGGCCACTGTTAAAGCTGGGGGTGGACAGGATGGCCCCGACCCAGGTGGCTCTTGCGGAGCCAGGGATGGAGGAAGCTGCTTGCAGCCCCTGCCTCCCTGTGCCTCCACTGCCATAAAAGCGGGACAGTCCCTGATGTCCCTGATCAACATTCGGCTGAGACAATCTTTAATACCAATGAAGCAGTTTCAATTAAAAGCAAATGGGATGATTCCAATACAGATGGTTTCCCGCAGGGGGAAGATAGCCCAAGAAGCCATGAAAGCAGTCAGTCCCATCGCTAAACACACAACATCAAAAGCAGATGAAGGGGGAGGGAAGGACCTCTATTAGAGATACCTCTGGGACAGGCTGTGGGAAAGTGGGGTGATTTATATAAAGACACCATTCTCCCTCGGAAAACTACAGCAGTGGAAAAACTTGATTAGATTGGATAACACAGAGAAAGAAATGGTCAACAAAGCTGCTATATCTGCTATAGAAACTCAAATTGCAGCTGGGAGTCTCCAAGGTTCAGTTAATGACATCTATCCCCTAGCAAACCCTGACTGGGATCCCAATGTCCCAGAACAGATGGAAAGGCTGAAGTGATACCAGAAATGGGTAGTTGTTGAGTTAACAACATATTCTGTGTTAAATACTTTAAAAGGTAAACTGAGTCAAGACACAGTGGATGTGATCGGAGCTACAGGGGTAAGTGAAACAAGGCCTTTTTTCCAACCTTTAAAATTTAAATTGGGAAAACACTGGGTGACTCACCAGTTCCTGTATATGCCAAATTCCCCAATGCCATTATTGGGCAGAGATCTACTGGAGAAGTGGGAAACAGAAATTAAGTTTTCCAAGGAGGGCGGAGTGAAAGTTATAATCCTGGAATCTAAAATTATCGAAGCAGCTGCTATACTCATACAGGAATGCCATGGAAATATTCCCAAAGAAGTTGAAGAGGCTGTCATTCAAATAGTGTGAGCCAGTGATTCTCCTGAGAGATCCAAAAAAGCTGAACCTGTGAGTATCACACTCAAAGCAGGGGCTATACCAGTAAGGCAGAGACAATACCTCTGAAATTAGAAGCCCGCAAGGGTTTAGTACCTGTGATTGAAAAGTTTCTCAAATTTGGGTTGTTAGTGGAATGTGAATCCAGGTACAATACACCAGTCTTGCCAGTAAAGAAAGCTGATAGTAAAAGCTACAGGTTGGTACAGGATTTGAGGGAGATTAACAAGATAACAGAGGACATACACTCAGTGGTAGCGAATCCCTACACACTCTTGACAACATTAACAAATGAATTAGGGTGGTTCACTGTTTTAGATCTCAAGGATGCCTTTTTCTGCATTCCTGTGCACAAGAATAGCCAAGAATTCTTTGCTTTTTAGTGGGAGAATCCTGTAATAGGGAGAAAGACCCAGCTCACCTGGACAGTTTTACCACAAGGATTCAGAAACAGCCCAACCATATTCAGAAACCAGCTGACAAAGGAGCTGGATGACTGGAGGAAACAAGAACCGGGAGGAGCAGTTCTCCAGTATGTTGATGACATCTTGATAGCAGCCAAGATGTGAGATGACTGCATCCAGCTCACTGTAAGTCTGTTGAACTTTTTAGGCCAAAGTGGGTATCGGGTCTTGAAAGAGAAGTCACAGGTTGCCAGAGAAACAGTAGTTTACCTGGGCCTGGAAATTTTTCGTGGACATCGACAACTCAGCAGAGAACAGAAGGAAGCCATCTGCTGACTTCCAGAGTCCCATACCGTAAAGGAGATGCAGGCCTTCCTAGGGATGGTAAATTAGTGTCACCTATAGATATCAAACTCTGGATTATTGATAAAACCTCTGTATGAGGTCCTTAATGCAGCCGAAAAGGGGACGATCATGTGGACAGAGAATGCCAGGGCTGCATTTAAACAGCTGAAACATTCCTTGATGTCAGCCCCAGCTCTGGGGCTGCCAGACTTGACTAAACCTTTTGAACTCTTTACACATGAGGGACTGAATGTTGCTCTGGGGGTACTGGCACAGCATCTTAGAAACCAGCGAAGAGCTATGGCCTGTTTTTCCAAACAACTAGACAGTTGGCCAAGTATGCTTGAAAGTTGTGGCAGCAGTGGTCCTTCTAATATAGGAGGCCCGTAAATTCACCCTTGGGCAACACATTATCGTGTATGTACCCCATGCAGTGATAAATGTGCTGGAGCAAAAGGGGGGACACTGGCTCTCCCCTAGCAGAATGCTTAAATACCAATCTGTGTTGTTAGAACAAGATCATATTACTCTAAAGACAACTTCTGTGATAAACCCTGTGGTGTTTTTATCATCCACGTTACTTGACAGTGTGCCTGAGCATGATTGTTTGCAAACAATAGAGGAAACTTATTCCAGCAGACCAGACCTGAAAGATGTTTCTTTAAAGACCCCAGACTGGGAATTGTACACTGATGGGAGCAGCTTAATGAGAAACGGTAGGAGGATGACAAGTTATTCCATAACCACCTCAGATAAAATCATTGAGGCAAAAGCCTTGTCTCCAGATGTATCATCACAGAAAGCTGAACTCATTGCACTAACGAGAGCTCTAGAACTGAGCGAGGGGAAGAAGGCGAACATACGGACTTATTCCAAATATGCCTTCAATGTTGTTCATGCCCACGGAGCTATTTGGAAAGAATGTGGCCTGCTGACTGCTCAAGGTAATGAGGTTAAGCATGCTAAACAGATTCTTGCACTCTTACAGAGTATTTGGAAGCCTACAGAAGTGGCTATCATGCATTGCAAGGGTCATCAAAAAGGGAAAACAGCCCCTGAACTGGGAAATTGTTTTGCTGATGAAACAGCAAAAGGGATTGCAGAAAAAGGCATTTTTGCAGTGGTACCATAGAAAGAGATAGATTTGTCAGAATTTGCCCCAAAATACGATCAGAGGTATCACAAATTAATTAAGTTCCTTAAGGCTGAGATCAAAGAAGGTGGGTGGGCTGTTACCCCGGTAGGACAAGTTGTAGTTCCACCCCTGCTCCTCCGGGAAATAGCCCAATGAGAGCACAAAAGTACTCATTGGGGAACAGAAAATCTTTTAAAGCATCTGAAAAAGGTAGTGATGGAGAGAAGGATGACTGATATTGCACAGTCTATAACAAGCAAGTATGAAACCTGCTGTAAAAACAACCCTGACACAAGCAAGAGAGCTGTGTTGGGAGTGACAAAAACAGGAGATCTCCCGGGAGATTATTGGCAAATAGATTTTGCTGAGATGCCACACAAAGAGGGATGCAGGTATATACTGGTACTGGTTGACACCTTCAGTAGATAGCCTGAGGCATTCCCCTGTCGCACCAACACAGCAAAAGAAGTAGTGAAAGCTTTGCTCAATCATATAATACCAAGATTTGGGGTTCCTTTGGGAATGTCATCAGTTAGACCACCACATTTCATTGTGATGGTGGTTGGGGAAGTTAGCAGGATTCTAGGACTTACCTGGGACCTGCACACACCATACAAGCCCCAGGCAAGTGGTAAAGTTGAACGCATGAATGAGACCCTCAAAACCCAAATTTGCAAGATTTGTCAAGAGACACTGATGACATGGGTTCAAGCCCTGCCTATAGCCTTGCTGAGAGTCCACATACAGCCAAGGCAAAGGGATAATATAAGTCCCTATGAAATATTATGTGGCAGGCCATACCAGGTTCCACATATCCCAGGGGAAATTCATATGAGAGGTAAAAATGATTTGCAGAAGTATTTAATGGCTCTGAGTTCCACTTTGCAGAAGCTCCAAATACTTGTGTTATCCAAACCAATAGGATTGGACACACCTGCTAATCCATTCCAGCCTGGAGATTGTGTCTACATCAAGTGGTGGGACAGTGACCCCTTGCAAGCCAAGTGAAAGGGACCATTCCAAGTTTTGCTGACCACTTTTACTGCAGTCAAGGTTCCTGTGGATTCACTACTCCAGGGTGAAGAAAGCTTCTGCTCCCGAAACCATGAAGAAGACAGAGACTGATACGAATCAGAAGGATGCAGTTTAAACTGTTTTTTACATGTTTGCTGTTTGCCCAACTGGTAACCATGGTTCAGGGTTTGCCCTATGATTTGCACAGCGCTGTAGTCCAAAAGGTGTCCAAGGTTCTAATGTGGACCAAAGTGGGAGAATTAAGAAAGATTTAAATGAAATTTGGAAGGGAACTCAAATTCTACATGAAGTAGCTTCCAGAAATAACACCTTAAAATTTGATCATATTTTTAAGACCCTCACCTTGTGGTTACCAAACTGGGCCTGGGTAAAAGAAGCATTTATAATAGCTGTAATTGTAGTTATTATCTATGTAATAGCCTGTGGATCAGCTGGTTGTGTAATCCAGTTCTGGGGGTAATGTAAAGTAGAGACTAGACAAGGTAGGGTTTTGTTAGTCTCTAAAAGGGGGGAAATGATGTCATGATGATTTTTGCTTTTTCTTTTATACCCCTTTTATGCCTTTTTATAACTTCTGTATTCTTAGTGGGTTTTTGCCTACCTTCTTGGACTTGTTTGTCAAGCTAGGAGACTAAACGTTTTAGAAGCTTTGTAGTTAGGGATCAGAATGCCCCAGACACCAAGGTCCTCTCCAGAACACATTCTGTAAACTGAGATAGAACCATCCAGGGGAAGGTTCCTTGGGGAGGGGGCTCACTCAAGCCTCTCACTGGGGAATCTTTGATAGATATGCTAATTAGTAAGACCTATAATGTTATACTCAATCTATTGTGGGTGTGCATTGAGGTGCATTTGACCTGAACGTGGTGCACCTAAGGATCCTTAAAATAAATACAAAGGTAAAATCCTTTTTTCCCTTCTAACCATGTTTGATTCTTGATTTTAAGACCAGGAAAAGGCATCAAGATAGGTCTCTGAAAAGGCCTTTTAGGAGGGAAAAATTAAAAATAAAATGAAGAAACCTGCTTCTAAACATTGACCAGGGAGTGTCTGGTCATGAGACCCAAAGAGCTGGTCATGGGATAGATGCCTCCTAGCAGCATCCCAATTCCGCTTGTCATGGGTTAGCTAGCATAGTCCCAGAAGTGATGTTCTGCAAAGGGGTGCTTGCAGTTTCCTCTGGGACCTGATAGAACCTATCAGCTGGCCAGTTTGAATATGGACAATTCTTTGAGCCACTTAAAGTTGTGACCGCCTCTGTGATGTACACTTAAGAATAGAAACCCTGAGGCAGACTTGCTCTGTCTCGTTTCTGGTGCTGGGACAGGTGGCTGCGGGCCCCGTGGGGGGGCCAGGCCACAGCCATCCTGGAGCCGACGGGCCCTGTTCCACCCGTGGAACACCCCCCACAGCCCTGCTGTGGGCAGCCAGAGCGGCTCTGCTCCCCCCCCTCCACTGTGATAAGCCACATTCCAGCTGCAAGGCCGAGGTGAGATTAACCCTTTTAGTGCTGTGAAGAGCTGAAAACCTGAGGGAAGAGAAAGAGGAGATGCTTAAAGCTGAAATTCTGCTGTGAAGCTATGATATGTCAGAGTACCCATTGTAATTTCATGAAGATATGGGGGGTGGAGTGTTCAATTCATGCTTGTTAGCAAAAGCACCTGCGCTGAGATAGGCAGATGCTGGCACAGCTGTAATTTCATGAGAAGTTTGAACAGGGAGGGGTGGACCAGATGAGGACTTTTGCTCCAAATGGGAAAGGAGAAAATCTCAGTTCCTAGAGATGCTCCCAGAGATAGTCCTAAAGATGAAGATGAGGAAGACCCTTTGCTCCCAGGGAAGGAGAAGGGCCTCTTTTCTTAGAGCTGAAATGCTCCCAGAGATGGGTGAAGAGAACTTTTTTTTCTGAACGGCTCAACCTTAAAATTGTACCCCAAAAACTTCAAGAGTGGACCCTCAAAAGCAGTTGTGGGAAAAGCTGCAAGTTGGGGGAAGGGACTCACATGCGAGCAGAGAGACTCCTCTTCCTAAATGGACTGAACAAAGTTATTTGGAAGAGGGCGGCTGTCTCATTGTGATAATGTGTTCATAGCATGAGCAAGAGAGACTCCTCTTCCTAAATGAACTGAACAAGGTTATTATGGAAGTGGTAAACAGACTGAACATCTTAAGGGTTGTCTTTTTACATTGTCAGTGGGAGAAGGGAGGAAGGTGGGGGGAGGAGGAGAGTTCTGAAGGTGTGGTATTTTTTTTTCTTCTTTTAGGTCTGTTAATAAACTTCTTTATATTCTTTTAAGTTTTGTGCCTGCTTTGCATTTCTCCTAATTCTTATCTCACAGAAGATAAACAGTAATGAGTATCTTGGATCAAGATACCACTACACTAAATTGGTGTTTCTGCCCAGTTACAAACCCAACCCGCTACAACAGCCCACATGCTGCATGACTCCACACTGAACAATCCAATAGCTACAGACGTTTGGCTTCAGGAAATAAACTAGGTACAATTTCCCAACCCTGAGCACAATTGGCACAATATGTTTCATGTCCATATAGCTCAACTTTCTTACCTTCTTTCTTCAGTAGCTTGGTGCTGTGTTCCAACTTGCTGGGCCAGTCTATCCTGAGCCCAAAAATTATTGGTTTGAGAGTCATGGTCAGGCTTTCTTCAATCTACTTGCAAACCCACTGATTAATTAGATTGCCATGGAGGTCAAAATGTTTACTCCCTCAAGGACATGGCCCTTCTGGAATGCAGCTGAACTCTTCAGGATTCATCGTAGATTACAGCACGTGAGATACCAGCCAAGACAGCTTTTGCAAAGGGTCCCTGAAAACACCATTACTCTGGTTACCTCCGCATTGACCTACAGCACGTCCCTCATTGCCAGAGGACAGACAGCAGCTCCTGTAAGCCAGGAACATGGAGTCACTCACCAGCCTATGCACTATGCATTGAACATCTGGTTGTTGACAGGGGAATGAATAAGCTAGAGGACTGATGTGAACCACATTGTTTGCACTCTGTCCAAAGAATTCCTCTGCAAGCTTCCAATGTCAACTTTTTGCTTACGTTTCACATATAACCTCTCCGGGTACCTTCTGGGAAATCAGGAGAAATACAGGTTTGCATTATCTGAGAAAAAGGATTTGCTATGCTCATCATGTTATGCTTTCATCTAAGCAGGCAGGTTTGGGCTTGATTAAGGACACACTCCTCCATGTTGTCAGAGCAAGGAAAGGCACTCTGTCAAGCAAGTGGAGCAAGAAGGGGCATGAAGAAAGGGACTCTGAAAAGGACCCTGCTTCTCACAGGGGATCAGGAAGGAACTCAAGAGTGTGTTGGAGAGAGAAGAAGCTGGAATCCAGCTTAAAAACTGTGTTCAAAGCCCCAGCATATTCCTGCTTTTGTGCCTTGTCCACTGTGGCCAAGGGCTGAGATCCAGTGTTTGCATCTTCCCTGTTGTCATTTTCCTAGACCTTGACAATTATTGCAGAGCACAGTCTGGCCAGAAACTGCTACTGAACACTGATCCCTCTCTGAAGGTGAGGCTTTTTTTTTTTTTCCCCTAAGCCCTCTTCCTCAACAGTAAGTGAACCAAAAAAGTCCTAGCCCATCATGAGGGAACCCCAGATAAGCCACTCAGCCTCCCTCTCAGTCATGAAGAAGATGCGCCATAAATTCTGCACAAGCCCCAGCGTGAAGCAACCCCATTTTCCTGCCCATTATGTTTTTTTGACACATTTAAATGATAAATTTGAGAACAGATACACTGGGAGGTTTAAAAAAAAAATTAAAATTTACTTAAGCCCTGGCTGGGTGATATTCTATATTAAGAAATACCTCCAACTAGGAAAGATGCAGTGTCTCTTTAACTAGCCATTCTTGGCATGACTTAAAATCGCAGGACCTCTGGAATGAGCACTGTGCAAATGGACTTTCAAAATTGACTGCCCAGCCTCCTTTTTTGGGGAGGAACCCAAACATCTGCTGCATATAAACAGGAAAAGTTGCTTTGTGTTATATCCTGCATGGGCTGTTGAAGCTTAGAGCAGATAGAGAACGTACGTGAATCATCATGTAGATCATATTTATATTGCCTAATTCTCAGGTTGGTTCGTCTGGCATTAGCGAAAACTCGTGGCTTCCTTGCCTATAATACTGATTTATTTTTAATAAAATCACGTCGTTTTAATTCGCATCATCTCAGCCAAGCATTTTCCTAGGATGGAGTCAAGGGCAAGGAAGGAAACCTCTGTGAAATGCATTTCAAATGTTCTTCCTCCCTTGTGCAGGTTTGTTTAGTTTCTTCTCATTATAATAAATAAACAAACAAATAAATAAATAAATGTGAGCTGTCCATTGATTCCTTTTGACAAAAATAAGGCAGGAGGCTGAGAAATTATTGACTGGGTTTTCCAGCGCTGTTACCCTGAGATGTGCTTGGTATGCCATAGTGAGAGCTGGCAACAAGTACCAGCACAGAAATTTTCAATCCAAAGATGTTTTAAGATCACGCGAAAGAACAACTTTCTCTGTGGTGATAGGGTTTGAAGAAGTGTATGGAACTTAGAGAAAAATGTGGAAAAGTACCCAGAAGACAGGGGTCTTTAGCAATTTGTGGGGACTGCACCCATATTTGTTTGTAGGCATTTGGCGCTCTTGGGGTTTTAGGAGTTCTCCTGGGTTTTTTTCTGTTAAAGGAATTTACCCCATACGTGTTGCTAGGGGGACAAATGGCTGAGTACTTCAGAAAAACAAAAGACCTAGCCATTGAAGGAGGGGTGCATCTGGCTACTCCTTTGTTTCACCTGGGTGTGTGGACAGTCAGTTCCCGGCATTCGGACAGAGAGAGAGGCTGCTTTATTCAGCTGCCTTTTTTCCTTCTGCCAGAGAAACCCCAGGATCCCAAGCCTGCCTTCCCTGCCCCGCTGGGAGCCAGGCGGTTGCCACCCTGCCCCTGCTGTTGCTTCAAGCCTTCACTACATTGTAGCCATGCTCAACCTGCCTGCCCAGACCTCCGGGGGGTTCCCACCACAGCTCCACAGTTTAGATACATCTCGTCTGCCACCCAGGATTTGTGCTCATCCCTGCCGTTCCAGCCTGCCGTTCCAGCCTGCTGTTCCTGAGGGTTCCCTGCTTGGATACATCGCGTCTGCCACCCGGGACTTGTGCTCATCCCTGCCTCTCCAGCCTGCTGCTCCAGTCTGCCATTCCAGCCTGCCGTTCCAGCCTGCTGTTCCTGAAGGTCCAGCCGGACACCGGGGCCAGCTGTCCAGGGGTTTGTGAAGCCTTTGTTCCATCCCTCCCCCGGGATCCCAGGGCACCAGTGCCGCGTGCTCCCCGAGCTCGCTCCGGAGCGTCCCCTGCAGCCACGGGGGAACCATCGCACCTGCCCTGCTCACCGGGAGCCGCCAGCGCCCCTGCCGGCTGCGAGCAGAACTGCACCCGAGGGGAAAGGGCCTGACAGCCGAGAAGGCTGGGACTGGGTTTGTGATTGTTTGCTGTTATTGCCATAATTATTGTTGTTTGTTTGACTGGTTATATATATAATAGTAAAGAACTGTTATTCCTATTTCACATATCTTTGCCTGAAAGCCCCTTGATTTCAAAATTATAATAACTCAGAGGGAAGGGGGGTCGCATCTGCCATTCCAAGGGAGGCTCCTGCCTTCCTTAGCAGACAGCTGTCTTTCAAACCAAGACAGGCACACATAATGTGTGGATGGTTCTTCTCACTTGCCGGTCAAAGTTAAACCTTTGGTGATAGCAGAAGTTCCTCAGCTGCAAATATAAGCCTGGCAAGGGGGCTACATGCACTTCCAGCTGTAAGTAAGGAGTCAGGTGAAGAAAAGGGCAGGGATCTCCTGTATCTCAGACCTCATTTGTGCTGCAGGAATACACTAAAAGGCATCAACCACAAAAGTGTAGCAGAGCAGAGATGGCTGAACATCAGGACACAAAATAGTCACCGTTCACAGGCTCACCACAGTCTGATAATATGGATGTGATGGCCTTAGCAGTTACCTCCCTTTGTTTTCCTGGCATTGGCTTTGGCTGCAGAAAGCAAAAACATGTAGGGAGCTGTGCTGCTACAATGTTTTCACAAAGACACTGCTGGAACCAATGGGTCGAGGCTCTGATTATACAGAGGTGAGCAACTAAGTCCCAGCATCTTGGTTAGTATTCAGGGTATGTCATGCAGCATCTTTGGAGGGACATTTGGAGCCCATTCTCAAAACCAGGCTCATCATGTTTATGAAGTTCTTGAAATAACTCCTGAACAACTCAAAACATGCTAGACTTCCAGCCTCAGAAGCTGAAATGCCCACAGAGTGTGAAAAGAAAACCCTTGGCAATGTTTCAAGGTGTCTTAGAGCTGCTCTGAAAGGCCTAGTCTTGAAAATTTTCTGTCTTCAGATATTTTTGCACTAACACAAAAGATGGGAATGGAAAAACATCAGTTTTTGCCAGTTCATTCTACTGTACTGAGACAGGATCGAGTCTTCCTCATGCCAGACTACTGGTTAATAGCAATGACCTGGGAATTGCAACCTTCCTCTGAGGGTGATGAGGAGTGATTTTCCATGGGTCATCAGAGGAGATGGAGGTACAGGGAAATTAAGAGATCTTTCTGGGAGACGTTCACCTAGACAATGATGGGGATTCCAGGTCCTGCCATGCAGTGTCTCCTTACCTCTGTTCCTCTTTCAAGTCAAGCTTTAGCGTGTTTTTCCTAATTTTCCTAATCTGTGCCAATGGAAACTGTGAAATCAGTTTGTCGCCTATAGCAAGACCTGGACCATCACCTTCTTTCTCAGAGACATGAGAAGCAAAAGTGAGTACCTTTAATCTCACAAGCCCAATCAATCCCATTGCTTCTGCTCCATTACACAGATGTCAAACCAGCTGTGGCAGTAACAGAAAATGGTCTTTACAATGGTCCATCTATTAGGCAAATAATGGAGTAGAAAGACCTCATTTGGGATCTTTTTTCTTTTCAGTGCTGTCAGTCAAATAAAACAGCAAGTCCCTTATTATTTTTTCTTTTCTTCTTTGCTCTTTTACTCAGAGTTTGAATTAAAATGCGGGAGACAGGGAGTTTATCTTTGGACTTAAATGTTCATTATATCTTATCTATAGTACAGCTGCACAGAGTGTGCCTCTAAGTTAACAAGGTGGAAAATGGCCATGAAATCTAACTTCCAAGGCCTTTTAAGGTTCAATTCATGCAATTATGGAATGCCAAGTAATTTATTTTTACTTATAATCCAGTAACTAACTACTCATGATCTGCACTGCAGGTTTTTTGACCCAATACCAGAACACTCAGATTTGTGAAGAAGGAAGGAGAAAGAAGAACAAATCCACACTCAAAATCCTCCATATTGTAACATATATCTCATAAACCTAATTTCTCTACATTGCTACATATTCCACCCAGTGATATAACTTTAATTACATAGCAACAACCTCAGTGTTATCACACAATTTAGGAAGCCTTTCCCAATGCTTCAGGTCAAATGCAGTGTGCTTCTGAGGATCACTGTCTGTGAGCACTGAAAGGCTGAAATTCTCAGAACTCAGGGTTCCAACAGTCCGTAAAACAGTTATGAATAACCATTAGTAGGAGAAGACTTTGAAAATGTTCCTTGTTTATACATTTGCAGGAGGGTCTAAATCCTGGTAAAGCTTAGAATACCACTGTTTTCATTAAGCTTTCAACTCAGCTTGGGCAAGGGCTCTGTAGCACAGGATAATAAATAAATGTCATGCCACATGCATACACATTTTCTTCCAAGGCTGTTTTCCATGTCTCTTTTCAGGCATGTTTTGTGCTAATGGTTCCCTTTGCTGGTTGTATAAAAACAGCTTTAGCACATCTTTGAAAGCTTTCCCAAACAGAAAGCTCTTTCATGTCCTCAACTCTGAGATGAGTAACAGTTTGCAGCTATGTACCTTAGGAGCCATAAAGCAGAGTTTAGTGGTTTGGTCCAAAATACTCATTACTATTTGCCTTCTGTGAGATCAGAATTAGGAGAAAGCAAAGCAGGCACAAAACTTAAAAGAATATAAAGAAGTTTATTAACAGACCTAAAAGAAAGAGGGGAAAAAAAAAAATCATACCACACCTTCAGAACTCTTCTCCTCCCCCACCTTTCTCCCTTCTCCCACTGTAAAAAGACAACCCTTGAGATGTTCAGTCAGTTTATCACTTCCATAATAACCTTGTTCAGTTCACTTAGGGAGAGGAGTCTCTCTTGCTCATGCTATGGAGACATCTCCACAAGAAGTTCTCTCATGGATTCAGTAACACAATGAGACAGCCGCACGGGTTGGTTCTCTGCTCGCATGTGAAAGTCCCTTCCCTCAACTTACAGCTTTTCCCACAACTGCTTTCAAGGGTCCAATCTTGAGCTACTGGGGTACCATTTTAAGGTTGAGCTGTTCAAAAACAAAGGTTCTCTTCACCCATCTCTGGGAGCATCTTCATCTCTAAGAATAGAGGCCCTCCCCTTTTCCTGGGAGCAAAAGGGTCCTCATCATCTTCATCTCTAGGACTATCTCTGGGAGTATCTCTAGGAACAGAGGTCTTGTCCTTCTGATTGGAGCAAGAGTCCTCATCACTTCCATCTCTCCCTGTTCAAACTTCTCATCAAATTACAGCTGTTTCAGCATTTGCTTATTCCAGCACAGGTGCTTTTGCTCACAAGTACAAATTGAATGCTCCACCCCCCATGCTTTCATGAAATTACAACGGGTACTCTGATATATCATAGTCCATCACCACCATTAGCTTTATAACAGAATTTCAGCTTTAAGCATCTCCTCTTTCTCCTCCCCCAGGTTTTCAGCTCTTCACAGCACTAAAAGAGTTAATCTCACCCGGGCCTTGCGGCTGGAATGTGGCTTATCGATGTTGGTCACATGATCTTTGCTGGGCAGCAGGGCAGCTTCAGCTGAATCTTTGGCCGCACTGGAGGCGGGGGGGGGGAGCCGTGCCGTCTGCACGTAGCAGGGATGGGGGTGGGGGGGCAGGGGGGAGGCGTGGTTGGAACAGGGCTCATCGGCTCCAAGATGGCTGTGTCCTGGCCTGGGCCCAGCCCAGGCCCACTGGGCCCTTTACGGGCCCAGCCCAGCTACCTGTCTCAAGGCTGGAAGCAAGAGAGAGAGCTTCCTGGGGTTTGTCCATTCTTAAATGTGGACCACAGAGGCAGTCAAAATTCTAAGTGGCTTAAAAAATTGTCCATATTCAAACTAGCCAGTTGATAGGTTCTGTTAGGTCATAGAGGAAGCTGTAAGCACCTCTTTGCAAGAACATCACTTCTGGGACTATGCTTGCTAACTCATGACACAGAGTAAACTGGATTGGAAGAGCTCCTGTGTCCCTTCCTACATTTTTCATGGAAATAATATTCTGGAGAAACACGGGGTTTGAAAGCAATGCCAGAAGGGCCCTGGAGAGCCAGAATTTAGCAGCCTCAGCCTGATCTGTTATTTCTGCTACCACTTCACTTCCAGTAACACAAACTAAATCCAGTGCTGTATTCAGGACTACTATATGGATTTCACCAGCAGAGCTGGGCTCTCTCAAAGAGAGGGTAGTATAGTAGCTTAACACATGGTGAAACTGCTCACCTCACCCACCATGTCCTCGCTGGTAGGACAACTCTCAGACACATTGCATGACCTTCAAAAGCTTCCCACACAGGCATGTCCTCCAGCTGGGGTTTGGCCTTTGGTCTGTGGCAGAAAGCAGCTTAAAATAGAATCGAAAAATCATAAAATAGTTTGGGTTGGAAGGGACCTTTAAAGACCATCTAGTGCCAAGTCCTCTCCAATGAGTAGGGATATCTTCAACCAGATCAGCTCTGCGTGTTGCCCAGGCCCTTGCTGCAGCAGAATCTGAGATTTCTCAATATCTTGCAGCAGATTAGTCCTAAAACAAACAATTCAAAGCCCTTGAAAATACTTCCCTGCCATGGTCCATGTCAGAGAGAAGTTGCACTCAGAGATGATGCAAGGCAAACAATAAGAGACATCGAGCATGCCATTGATGCTGATGATTTTTGGACGCATTTAGCCTGAAGTGCAAGCAGAGAGAGCCATGCTGATGCTTTGCAGACAGCTCATGGTGGCCACCCCAAAGTGGCAGGCTTGGTATTTTCTCTGTGTTAGGGGAGTGACCTGAGGGAAGTTTATTTGTCATAATTTGGTTTTGGCTTCTGATCTTGAGTGGGCTTTCCCTTAGAACAATAAAGTGCTATCCCTTTCCCCCTTTTTAAAATTCTATCATAGCAATAAAGCACTCCAGAATGAATTTTATCAGACCATTAATACATAGCATGGGAGGGTAAAGGCAGAGGCCACAATGCAGTACACCCTCTTGGGCATACATTAACGGTTTCAAAGCTCCTAAAGTGACTCTTTTAGAGTATCTATGTTCATTAGGTAGCATCAAAAGCAACAGCAAAAATTAGGAAATGTTGGGAAATGTAGGAAATGGGAACTGCCATTTCAAAGTCACTGAGACATATTCATGTTTCTTGCTAAATGTTTTCCTACATATTGGTCTAACTCAAATAAAAAAGAAAAAAAAAAGAAAAAAAAAACAGAAGGAAAAAAGGGGAAAAATCACTTAGCAGACAGAAAGAGAATGCACCAAAAACTAAAAATAATTTTCTTTCCCCCACCAGAGATCTGCTGATGCTCTGATGGCCCTTCCTAGCTCTTTCCCACTTTCTGAATTATGCGTGAGGAAGCACAAAGAAAACTATATATTGGGGATTAAAAAGCACTGGTCGCCATTTGTCAGAATGCAGAGCAATTTGGGGTACCTCAGAGTTTTGTGATGACCATTCTGAGGTTTCTTGAAGTTGTTTTAAACACCATGTAATTAACTCCTTCGCTTTGCCACATGTAAGGTAGAGCACTCAGAGATCCTACAAGTACTGGCTCTGTTTCACCTTCTTTCAATCTCCTTTTTTTTTTTAATACAAAGCATAGCAGGGTGGTTTGGTAACTATCTTTAGATGTACCCTTTTTTTCAGCATTGCCTACTTTAGAGCTTCTTGTAGCTATTTTCATGGCATCTGGTACTGATCTCAAGCAGAGACACAACAACAAATTTGCTGGAGCACAGCTCTGGTGTGAGGTGGTCTGGAATTAGAGATCTTCTATTCAAGTGTCCTTTGGTACTGATCCTGTTCCTGAAAACACCCAGGCTTTCCTAGTTCCTAGCTTGGAAAGTTTCACTAGGAAAGGAAGGAAAGAAAAAAGAAAGAACAGAGGGGGTTGCTTCCTTGGTGGGCTTAGGATAGCTGGGAACCACCTCCACTTGCTTGTATATATGACCTTCAGGACAACCACAAATCTCCCATTTGTAGAAACCATCACCTATAAAATGACTGATAGTCACAATTTTTCCACACTCCATCGTCACTCCTCTTTTTCCGTCAGGTTTTAGACACCAGGCACACCTATATGAGCAATATAAACAGCTTCAGGCATTCCTCAGTTTGAGGAAATAGAAACCAGGGAAAAATAATCTACGCATTAATAGCATATACAGTCTCTACATTTGTAGCTGACCTGTGGAGGTCCATCGTGGGGCAAGAAAACAAAGAACAATCAGGAATAAGAAAAAAGAGCGCTTAGTTTAAAAGAACAAAGATTATTCAGTCAAGGCAGGAGAAATGTAACAAAATTTCTAAAATATAACAAATAACAAACACAATAGTTTGCAGAAAAAAAAATGTTATACAAGCACTTATTTTAGGGGAAATAAAAGCTGATGTTAATATTAAGAATGTGATCACTTATATTATTAGTCAACAGACATATGAACAGTTATTCTATTGACTATCCAAGCTCGTGCTATTCTAACCTGATAGTGAAAAGATTATAAAAGCTATATACACTTTCAATAAATGTTTCCAGTTATACCACGACTGGGGACCATATCTCATTCATACATCACAGCCCATGGTCACAGATAGGTACTGTGACTTCTATGTCATTTTTAGGTAGAGGAATAAAACAGTTTATTCTCAGTTTGCTAATGTAAGTGTATGAAAACAGTCAGATGACTTGCACTTTAGAATTGCTTCTGTCTCTATGGACAATGAAGGGAGATTTCTGTGAGTACTTCAGACTGTATATCCTCTACACATTGAAACTCCAGTGTCACTAATGTTACCTTCAGTCCCTGCCCGAGCTCTTCCTGAGATCCACAGCAATTCCAAAAGAAGGTCAAGTAACAAGGAAACACATTGTGCGTAAGAGCCCCCTTTGTAAAATAAGGCTGATAATGCTCTCTTTCTTCATTCCCCTGCCTCTCATACCTAGACATGCTAGAGAGTCTTTTTATTTTTTTTCCAGGATGTAGCTCCTTACATACCATGGCCTCAACCCTCATTCAGGTTACCAGCTGTTTTTCTAAGACTACTTCTTTGCGAAAACAGTAATGGTGGAAGATAGACCTTATAATTCCTATTGATCCTTGGCCTGATTTTATTCATGTTCAAATCACAAAGGCGATTTGAGCTAACAGTTTCGTGTCTTTTAAGCTCAAGATTTCAGTGAGAAGCATTTAGGAACATCCTTAACCATTCCTGTTAAGGAGGATGTGATCTTGTTGCCAAAGATTTGGTAAAATAAAAAAGTCCTTAACACCAATGTAGTATTTTATCTGTTTTTAAAGACTACAACTGGTTCCAAAATGACAGCTTCCCAGGCAATCGACACCAGTGCTTAGCTGGATTTACTGTTAGAAATTGCCTCTCAAGCTTTACAGAGCTCTCCCAGGGCTCCATTTAAGACCATGACTTCATGCCTGCTTCCCTGGTAATATGGAGAAGAGCTTATTCCCTTCATCCTTATGGTCCATTTTGTATCATCAGACTGCTGAGGACAGCCCTGGATGATCCCCTCTTGCTTCATATTTGATATTCACTCTGTTGATCCACCTCAGCTGTTGTGAGGAGCTCCCATACATTCTTCTGGGGCTTATGCTCACTTACAGGATGCTTAAATTCAGTTCTTTCACTTACTCCTGGCCAGCCTACAACAGCCTATAACACCTATCCCCCCAGTGGCCCCAGTGAGTTTTGTGATTCCTGATCCTTGAAGATCTATTCTCACTTCTGAACTGATGCCCCATAAAAACTGTCATGGCCAGCTGCAACCACCACATGAACAGAAGATCAAACTTCATCATTTCCTTTGTGCTTCCTGCCCAACACTTCTGCCCATCAGCGCATGCTGTTGCTCTGGCTCTTAGCAACATTCACTGAGGACCTGAATGGCCCAGTGAGTTTTGTAGCTTCACTCCTGTGAGATTTTTATATCTTGCAAAAGTCTGAGTTGTCTTCAGGTAAGTTACCAAACCTGCTCAAAGTCTGTTCCACTTGGGAACTCAGTTAAGCTGAGGTGGTCCAAAGACCTGAAGGTTTGCTGAATGACTGGTGGGCACATCAAGCAAGTGTAGATGCTCCCAGTGTGCTCTTTCTACCCTCAAGACTCCACCTGAAGTGACCATAATTGGATCCTCACAAGTCAGCATGTAGTACTGAAAATGAAATATTCATTTCAAACCTTATCCTGTCCCCCTGAGCACTTCCAAATTCCTTAGACAAAATTCCAGCTTGTCTGTCCGCAGCCACATCTCCTTCTATGATGGAAGACTGAGTTAGCAAAACCTTGAGGAATGTCCTTACATTTCATGCTGGAAAAAGCAGCCAAGCCTTGCTAGCAGGTCCCAAAGACAGTAATATATGATCTGGGTTGAGGCCATGTCTTGGTTTGAAAGACAGGTGTCTGCTAAGGAAGGCAGGAGCCTCTTTTGGAATGGCAGATGCGACCCCCCTTCTGTTGGGGTCTCCTCCCCCACTGTGTAGTCCTGGGAGAGGGGCCCTGAGGGGACAGACACGGGGTTTCCCTGCCCCTGGTCAGCCTCGTTCCCATTGGTTGGTTTGTGTCCCCTGCGCGGGCAGAAGGACCCTTGGTCAGGTGACTGTAACAGTTCCTCGGCAGAGCCCCGGCCATGCGGCTGGAGAAATAAACATCTCTCTGAAACATCTATCAATAATCTGTCTGTCCATATATATTTCTTTTCCATGGGACTCCTGCTTTGATATATGCATGTTGCAGTATCCCCACTGCAACACCCTTCCCTCCGACTTATTATAATTTTGAAATTAAGGCGCTTTCAGGCAAAGATATGTGAAATAGGAATAACAGTTCTTTACTATTATATATATATATATGCGTATAACAAGGCAAACAAACAACAATAACTATGGCAGTAACAGCAAACAGAACCACGAACCCAGCGCCAGCTTCTCTCGGCTGTCAGGCCCTTTCCCCTTGGGTGCAGTTCTGCTCGCAGCCGGCAGGGGCGCTGGCGGCTCCCGGTGAGCAGGGCAGGTGCGATGGTTCCCCCGCGGCTGCAGGGGGCGCTCCGGAGTGAGCTCGGGGAGCACACGGCACCAGTGGCCTGGGATCCCGGGAAGGGATGGAACAAAGGCTTCACAAACCCCTGGACAGCTGGCCCCAGTGTCCGGCTGGATCTTCAGGAACAGCAGGCTGGAACGACAGGCTGGAACGGCAGGAACGAGCATAAATCCTGGATGGCAGACGAGATGTATCTAAACTGTGGAGCTGTGGTGGGAACCCCCCGGAGGTCTGGGCAGGCAGGTTGAGCATGGCTACAACGTAGCGAAGGCTCGAAGCAACAGCAGGGGCAGGGCGGCCACAGCCCGTCTCCCAGCAGGGCAGGGAAGGCAGGCTTGGGATCCTGGGGTTTCTCTGGCAGAAGGAAAAAAGGCAGCCGAATAAAGCAGCCTCCCTCTCCGTCCAAATGCCAGGGACCCACTGTCCACACATCCAGGTGAAACAAAGGAGTAGCCAGATGCACCCCTCCTTCAGTGGCTAGGTCTTTTGTTTTTCTGGAGTACCCAGCAATTTGTCCCCCTAGCAACACGTATGGGGAAAATTCCTTTAACAAAAAACAGCAGAACTCCTAAAACCCCAACAGGCCAACAGATGCTCCTGCTCCTCCTCTTTGCAAGGGTTCTCAGGAGACATTTCCAACAAACTATAAATGACTTGCTGTAGCTGTCATCTTTCAGAGCAGCCACAGAGTATTGTCTCACAGAGAATTTAATTCCTTTTCTCCCCCATTCCTCTCTTATCAAGAATTTGGTAGCCTTCTGGTGTCAGCCCACTTTGCCAGGCGGGAGGCTTCCCTCCAGCTCCCAGACTGATTCTTTACTTCAAAGGCCAGCAGGGAGTGGGAAGCACAGCAGAGACCACATTCCTGCAATTTATTTGCCTTGCGGCCTGGTTGCAGCACTCAGTTTTCCCTGTCAGAGGTACTGGCAGCCCCCTCAAAGACCTCATCTCACAATTGGGCATATAAAATGGCTCCAGAAGAAAAAACAAGAATATGCTGTACTCTGGGAAGGTCATCATCATCTCCTGGATGATACAGTTTTAGCCTGCATCTCTCTTTAGCAGGACTTAAAAGCCTGTCCCACCTACCCCTGGTTACATCTGCACTTAAGCTCATCACTGCCTAGGCCAATCTGAGAACAAAGGCCAATGTTCCTATAAAGTGCTGGGAATGGGAAATTCACATGTTCCTGGTATGAGAAAACAAGTCATGAGACCCAAATGTAAACCTGGGACAAACAGACACCACTCAGATAATCCACAGTTTCTGAGGCTCCCCCAGTAAGGTACAGTTTGATTGCAACTCAACGCATGAAAGTGAAACTACTAGTCACTCTGGTCCTGAAAGAAGACATAATTCAATAAGGGGCTTCTGGAGTCAACACTGATTTCTTACCTGTGCATAAAGAGCATTTCTTGAGCTGCTCTGTGTCCCTCTCCCTTGCTCATTTTCATGGCTCCAGGGAAGTCTCTATGCACTTCAATGAGAAAACATGCTGAGCTGCAATAACACAAGGGATTAGGGAAACCCATAATTATAAAAAAAAAATTCAGGACACTGAATACCAGAGGGAGGCACTGGGGTGATGGCATTGAAGACCTAGACTGATCAAATCAACTCAAATTAAATCAAAGCTTTTGTTCAAGAAGTCCAGTTTCTCTGAGCCTCATTTTCCAATGGGTTTATTTCCTTTCTCTACTCTTGCTATCTGTCAAGATAACAAGCTTGGTCAAGATAACAAGCATGTAGGTGTCAGTTTACATGCCTAGTGTTTAACACCATGACATTCTGACCTTGCAGGCTTCATCACAGAAAAAATAATGTCACTCTAGTTAGACAAAAGCACCTTTACACAGATCCACTTGGTATGGACTTCTCACATCTCTACCATGAGATTAACTCCTTTGAGTCAGAGTATTGGGATACCATAGCACAGAGGCAAATTAGCTAAGCGGCAAATACTCCTTTTCCTCTACGAAAGTGGAGGTGTTTAGCAGCAGTCAGTGTGTCAGTTTTGAGACAAATTTAGGAGAAGACACTCTGCAATGAGTGGTTTCCTCTAAAGGGTTTCAACAATTCCCATCCACCAAGAGAAAATGAATACTAATAGAGGAAGGTGAAATAAAAACAAAACCAACAGTTTATTAACAACAGAATGCTTGCAGAACTCACCCCCCACCCCACACATAGGGAGGAATAAAGACCCAAAATGCCTGGAGAATGGGGCAAATGTTGAAGAAATACCCCTTCCTGACACGTGGTGTGAGATGGTGCCAGCTTTCAGGCTGAGGGAAGTGGAGCTTCCACGAAAGAGTTCCAGCAGGACGCAAAAAACCCAGTGGCTCTTTGGCGTCGACTTCCTCTCCACAGCAGACAACACAGGTGGGCGGGGAGCTTTTTGGTGTGCTTTCTCTCCCTGGCTCAGCTTCCTGCGGTTTGGGGCTGAAATGGGGTGGCCCCGCTCCCGCTGGTCCCGCTCTGCCAGCCGTGGACTAACAGCTGTTCAGTTCACCTTGAGGCAGCTGAAAGATTGCTGCTGCAGCTTCTCCAAGGCCAGGAAGGGAAAAGCTTCTTGCCTGGGCCAAAAAAAACAGTGCAAGCCAAGCAAAGCCAAACTGCGCAGCATCCCGGAACATCTGGGTAGCAAGGCCTCAAAAAAGCCCGCCAAAACCCCCAAAGCTCCCCCCTCCCTGGCCCCGAACACACCCAGTTCCAGGTCTTTGCCGACTTCGGGTGGGGGAAGCCATGCAGACAATCAATGTGATTGGTAAGCAAGCTTCGTTTATTGGCAATACAGAGGCACTTATATGGTATCAGTATATACACTTGTCAGTTCTTGATTGGTTTAAGCTTACAAAAGCACATTCTTACTTCTCCATAATTGGGTTAGATAAAAGACTACATTTGGCAAGCTTCTATTATTTATGTTTTGACTTGAGAGATCAAAAATCTTCCTCCCTTCTCATGGTCAGTATATCTTATCAGCACAGGACTGCACCTCCTTAAAACTCCCTTTTTTGTTCTCAGGCCTGTTTCTCATGCAGGGATTTTCTCATGGAGGCTTTTTCTCATGCAGGCCTTTGCTTTGTACAGTTCTGTTATTGATTTGTTCCCTTTATCAATAATCCATGTCCCTGATCCTCTAATCATTCTGCAACAGGTCTTTAAGATACAGCAACCATTTTTGGCCATAAAGCAGAGAATCATGGAATAGACTACCATCATAAATCACTCCAGGACAGTCAGGAAGAAATCCCCTTTTCTTTCAGTGGCCAAGAATTAGTGCTGGTTGGGAGGAGTGAAGCTGCAGTTCCTGAGCAAGACTCACCTGCTACATGCCCAATTCTGCTGAGCATCCCTCCAGCACACTGGTACAATCACAACTTCCCCTGAAGTTTTGGGGGTTGGGTTTTTTTCACTGCTTCTAAGCCAAAAAGAGCTGAAAACCAGTTCCTGAATGGTTTTTAAGGAGCAGGAGCGAGGGGAGATATGTAACACGTTTTGCAGTACAACATCTTACCTCAGACCAATTCATCATTGTCCACCCACCCTGCTGGGCCCTGGCGGCAACTCACCAGTGGAGGCCCCAGATTCATTGTCTCTCTAGAAGTGATCAAACGGTGAAATCGGGAGCACCATAAACTTTCCTGGATGGGATTACAGCCCAGCCAGAACATGCGACTCTGAGAGATCCTCCTTTTCATCCCACTCTGGGTTGGGTTCATTCTAACTCCTCTCCTGCTGTGCCTAGCATCTAAAGCTCATGAGAGGCACTGTAGGGATGATTTGGGAGGAGTACACAGTGCACTTCCACCCCAAAAGCCTGCAGTAAACTGGTGGTGTGTAGGACTCACCCTCTGCAGCAGTTGTCCTTACACAGAAACAAATTTACATCACATTAAATGTTCAAATCCTAAACTCTAAATAAGGTTTAAAGGTGAGGTGAGACCAAAAAGCATTCAGAAAAATTTACAGCAGGATAATTCTACTAAGACAGAAGAACAGAAGCACATACTACTTCTGTCTCATGGTATCTCATTTGGTTTGGGTTGCCCCAGGTGCCAGGCAAGAGGATGCCAGGCACTGGTCCTCTGTGGCTGCCCTTAGACAGTAACTGGGTGGAAAGGGATGACTCCCTGGGCTGGGTTTAGGGCTCCTGAGTCTGCAACTGGGATTTCCTTGGCAGAAAAAAATTGCTTTTCATAGGTCCCATTTCCTCCTGAAAGATGAAGACTGTATCTGGGGCTTAATAAGTTTTCTCGGTGTGGTGCAGGCTGCAGTAGGGACTGAACTAATGGTTAGTGACAAAAGCATAGAAAAACCACACATCAGCTGAGACATAACTTTCAAGAAGTAAAAGGGACTTTTCTTCCAGAGAGGAAACCCTCCAAAAGAAAATGCCTGGTGAAGTTACTTTCAGTTCATGGCATGTTTCAGGGACAAGAGGGGCAGCCTGTGAGTTTACATGTGGAGTGGTATCCCAAGTACTCAGCAGCTCTGGAGAGGAACCATGGGGATGCTGAGCTTCTTGAGGAGCTCCTGCTGTGCCCTCACAGAGGCACAACTGTCCTGCAGTGGGTGTTGACTGTGCCTGTTTTCCTCATGCCAGTGGCAGGGAATGCCTTAGGCACACAGGGCTAGGATAGAACTCCTAAACCTCATCTGCTGCTACCTTAGCAACCACATGTTATATTTCACAAATGAAATATAGATTTCCCAGCTAGAAACTGACTTTATTACCCCCTCTGCCCTCTTCTCCTGTAAAACAACTCTGGCTCTGTTCTCCCTGTGCCTGCATGAAACTTTTCACCTTCTTTCCCTGCCTCACTGGCTTAGGTGAAAGGCTCAGCATGTCAACCATGCACTGGAGTTGCCATGGCTTCTTGTAAGCGCTTCATATGTTGTGAGGAGTAACTCCCACCAAGGCTTAAGATCCATGACAACGTTTTCCAGCACTGCCTTGTTGCTTCCAATTACCCTGACATATGGCTGACACAAAAGAAAAGATCCATGTCTCCCATCCAGAGACTCACCAGAAACTTTCCCCCCCCCAATACCCTTGTCTATCATCCTCCTCACAGATGAGTTACATATTCCCCATCCATCTGCTTTGCTGAGCAGCTGGAAACTCACATGTAAGGAGAAAATACGCATGTACACTGTTCAGATGGTAAGGGCAGGCAGCAATGTGGGACGTGGCATGAATCACAGCAGTGGCTTGCCTGGAGAAGGGGGGTATCCTGTAAATGGGAGCTGATGTTGATTATCTGAAGAAGTTTTTCCTTTTTTTTTGATGTCTCCATGCTTCCTGTTATAATAGGGTCCAGTAATTAATCCTCAGCATGGGTTGCGTGTCTATTCTCTCTAGAGAACCATCCCAGGGATGAGTTCGTAATCCAGCACAGGGAGATACTGAGCTTTTCCTCCTCTTTGTTTTTCCACAGGTGATTTCAGGGCAGCCAATGTACTTCTACCACCTGAGTTACATGGAGAATGTCCTGGTGTGTTCAGTCTCTGAGGGAAGGTATCATCAAACCCAGTGCTTCTAATTAAATAAAATGGAAGGACAAGAAGATTGACAAGTGGGTGAAAAATTAAATGGAAAGAGTGGAAAAAAATATCTCATATGATGGCAGATCCCACAATGATATAAATCACATTATAGATGGTCAGCTTTAAAATGCAATTCGAATACCTGTGTGTCCTTCTTTCTACTGTCAGCTTTCACCCTGAAGGACATTAAAAAACTTTGCAAAACCATGCACAGATTACAACAATGATGCCTCCACCTAATAAAGGAAGCGTGACACTGCCTAGCACCAAGCAATGCAGCTATCCAAGTCTCTGGAGCAAGGAGCAAAAGTATTTCATTCCTCTTTGAAATTATGCTCTTAGAATGTAATGAGCATCATCAAGCTGAGGGATTGCATTTTACTGGGCAGCAAAGTGAGCAATGAATGCCAGTTTCTGAATGCCAACCTCATCTCCTAATGATAGAATCATAGAATGTTAAGGGATTAGAATGGACCTTAAAGACCACCTAGTCCCAAACCCCCCTGCCATGGGCAGGGACACCTTCCACTAGACCAGGTTACTCAAGGCCTTGTCCAACCTGGCTTTGAACAATTACAGGGTTGGGGTAGCCACAGCTTCTCAGGGCAACCTGTGCCAGGGCCTCACTACCCTCACAGTAAATAATTTCTTCCAAACATCTAATCTAAATTTCCCCTATTAGAGTTTGAACACATATCCCCTTGTCCTATCACCACAGTTCCTGATGAACTTCCTGGCTTCCTTCAGATACTGGAAGGTGCTAAGAGGTCATCCCACTACCTTCTCTTCTCCAGGCTATACAGCCCAAATTCTCTCAGCCTGTCTCCATAGGGGAGGTGCTCCAGTCCCCTTATCAACTTCGGGACCTCCTCTGGACTTGCTCCAGAAGTTCCATGTCCCTCTCTGTGTTAGGGGCAGCAGAATTGGATGCAGTACTCTAGGTAAGATCTTACAGGAGTAGTGTAGGGGGGGAGGATCACCTCCCTTGACCTGCTGGCTGTGTTTCTTTGGATGCAGCCCAGAATATTGTTGGCTTTTTGGGCTGCGAGCACTCACTGCCAGCTCATGGCAAGTTTTTCATCAACCATCGCCCACAAGTGCCTCCCCACAGGGCTGCTCTTTATCACTCCTCTGCCCCACCTGTAGGTGTGTCTGGGACTGACACAACCCAGGTGTAGGACCTTCCACTTGGGTTTGTTGAGCTTCATGAGGTTCACACAGACCCACCTCTCCAGCCTGTCTAGGTCATCCCTTCCGTCCAGTGTGTGACTGCACCACACAGCTCAGTGTCATCAGTGAACAGGCTTAGAGTGCCTAGGTCCCACTGTCCGTGTTGCTGACAACACTGTTGAACAGTATCACCCCCAGCACCAGTGACGAGGGACCCCGCTTGTCACTGGTCTCCACATGGACAGTGAGCCATTGATCACAACTCTGTGTGCAACCATCCAGCCAGTTCTTTATCCACCAAGTGGTCCATCCATCAAATCCATCTCTTATTTGGAGACAAGGTTATTGTGTTGGACAGTGTAAAACATTTTGCAGAAATCCAGGCAGACAATGTCAGTGGCTCTGCACCTATCCACAAACTCTGTAGCCCCATCATAGAAGGTCACCAAATTTGTCACACATTATTTCCTAATTTCCTAATGATTTCCTGATGCCATACACTGAATATACTTTTACCTGGCAAAAGATATTTGTAAGCAACATAAGAAAAGGTGTTAAAATGAGAGGTGCAGCAGCATCTCATCTTAACCAGACCAGTCTGTCATAATAATACAGCATAACCATGTTGGTTTTGATCAAGGATCCTTCTAACTCAGTATGTGGCAGTGGTCAAAGCAGAGACTAAGGCAAGTATACAGTTGCATCCCAACTTCTAGCAATCTTATTTTATTGAAGATATTTTCTAATATCACAATTTATACTTTGGGAGCTCTAACCTGGCCAATGCACAAGGTACAAACCTGGGAGGAAACAGGTAGATCTCACCAACTGCTGTTGCATGCATCCCATTTCTCTCCACCCAGCTCCTTGGCTCATTGATCTTTGTAGCCCTTTGCAGTTTACAAAGCTGGCATGTCCAGCTACAGTAGCTTTTTGCCGGTGGCTACTAATGCCTCAGCAATCTGTGCCATGTGGTTAGAAAAGATTGCAGAGCTCTGAAGTTCATAAAAATTCCTAGATTATTAGTTTAATAATAGGTCTAGTCTTTCCATGTCAGTACATTATAGACCCCCAGCAAGGCATTTTAAATCCAGGACTATGAGAGAATGTTGTACACAAGACTGAGGTTTTTTCCTTTGAGAAAGAGTAAAATTAACAAAAACAATCTAGAGAATGGGAATAAATCCAGGAGACAAAGCAAAGGAATGAGAGGAAGGGGGGAAAATGGGAAAAAAATGTGGAAAAACTAGAAAGGAAAAAGATGGAGACTGATAAATGGCACTGTAGAAAGGCATATTGAAACTTTGTTTGCAATCTCATGGTACTAAAGCATGCAGTACTAATACCGTTCAGCATCTTGTAAACTCAGCAAAACTAATTTTGCGGAAAAGAAGCCCTTTCCCAGCACTCTCCTCTTTCTTGCTTAACACGCATTTTCTAGGGCTGACATGTCCCCTTTCATCACAACAGCAGAAAGTGAGTTGGAAGATTTGCCAGGACACCTGGGGTGATACCCTATCTACTCTTACAAAGGGAAAACACAAAAACAACTCCATCAGATCTTCAATGAACCCAACCACCCTGTAACATTCTGCTGGGACAATAGCTAAGAGGTAAACTTGTAAACTTCACTTGTGAGGTAGCCGGTCATTATTGTCCCAATCTGACAGATAAAGAAGCTGAGCAGAGTAGTCCAGGATCACACAGTGAGGTGATGTCAGAGGTGGGACAGAAGCAGTGGCTGTGATCTGTGATCCTGATGGTGAAGCACAGCCTGATCTGTACAGTGTGCTTCTTTACCACCATGTTTATGCACCTTTGAGGTATGGTCACACCAGTGTACCCAGACTGAAGTACTCTTCCTAATTCATCAACTTTACCAAATGTGTAGCGTTAGACCATATCTAGAGTCCAAGGACCGTGAACCTTTAAAGGACCTTCTGGCCAACTCACTGCTCAGCATCAACAACATGATGCCCAAAGGCCCTTAGGGCTATCTGAGGGTGGCTGGACAATGTACCCCTGTACCTCAAATGAGGTTGGTTTGAGGAATGGCGTGCTCCAAACCTGTCTCCTGGTGCACCCCAAAGCTCAGCCAAAAGCCCTGCCTGATCAATGGGTTGCCTAAAAGCAGTCTGTTCTCCAGACATAGAATCATAGAATCACAAAATGGTTTGCAGTGAAAGGGACTCTAAAAATCATCCAGTACCAACCTCCTGCCATAGGTAGGGACACCTTCCACTAGACCAGGTTGCTCCAAGCCCTGTCCAAAATGACCTCAAATACTTTTAGGGATGAGACACTCACAACTTCTCAACTGCTCAACACAGCACAGTGTTATCAAGTCGAGCCATACTCTGATGTCTATGCTTACACACTCCCTCATGCTGAGGCATGGCAGACCTGTATGGTTTAGATGGAACCATCTTTGGGTCCCTCTCACCTATGTGTGATGTCCTCCTGAAGGACAGAAGCAACCTTTCCACCAGCCGTGACTGTGGGGTACAGAAAGGTTTCCATCCTTGCCAATCCTGAGATTGCCTGAGGTGGGAACAAGAAGGGATTTTGAATGAATGGATGCTGAAAAGTTTGTGCAGGAGCACCAGCAACAGAGGCAGGGAAGGGTATAGGAATGCTTTTTACTAAATGTATCTAGCTATAAAGGGACTTTTTCCCACCCAAAATGAAATTTTGCATTAAATTTCTCCATGTTAACATTCCCTATGATAATTTTTCATGGAGAATTTATCTGATGATTCTTCCAATTTTCCATTCATTCTGCTTCAGTGAATATTTCCCTGTACTCTATGAAACACCATGAGAAAGGGAGCAAGGATAGCTACCCTGGATTGTGGAAACGACTACCACCTGTGCTGCAGGAAACTGACAAGGGTCCCCTTTAAGCTGGTAAAGCAGGATTACCTGCTTCCCTGCCCTTCCTGGGCTTTGCTTGGTCATCTGCTCTAGGGCTGATATTTGTCTGTCTTTGGTTTGGGGAATACAGTCTTCTATGGAGTTGAGAAATCATGAAGGTTGACTAAAAGAGTAACATTTTAATCAAAAAAAGGTTGAGTTTGAGGAAAAAAATTGTGCACAGTATAATTTTATGATGAAAGGTATTATGAGGGAAACATGGGGCAGGTCCCAATACCTCCCTCTTCTGAAAAGGGGACAAAGTCACTGGGTTCAAGAGGGAGCTGCCCTTGAGGTGCCTCCATTCAAGGGGCAAGGGATTGACTCCAGCAAGCTGTCAGGAGATCCGGTTTATGGATGTCTCTGTTTGAAAGGACAGGTGTTTGCCAAGGGAGGTGGGAACCGCCCTTGAAATGGAGAATGTGACCTCCTTCCCTCCAAATTATAACTTTGAAATCAACGGGCTTTCAGGCAAAGATATGGGAAAAGGAATAACAGTTCTTTACTAATATGTATGTGTATAACAAGGCAAGCAAACAACAACAGTGGCAACAACAACAAACAAAAAACCAGAAAACCCAATAGTCTCTTCCCTGCTCTTTAAGCACTTTCCCCTTCGGTGCAGTTACGCTCACAGCCGGCAGGGGCACAGTTGGCTCTTGATGGGCAGAGTGGGTGCGATGATTCCCCCGCAGCTGCAGGGGGCGCTGTGGTGTGAGCTGAGAGACCACATGGTAATGGAGGCTAGCAGACCTGCGGTGCAGGAAAACCACAGCAGACTGGGATCTCGGAGTCCAACACACAGGAGTGGCCGTGGCAACACGCTGCGGGCAGAGGGTCCAGCAGGAGCTGATCCTGATGTTTCAGCACCATACATGCTGGTTCTGAGCTCCGAGTGGTCAGGCAGCAGGGAAAACAGCAAACAGCTCCTTCCTCCTCCGAACCCAGAAACCAGACTGACCAAAAACCCAGCCCCAAACCTCCAGAGTAACCCCCTCACTTTTTCTCTCCCCTTGTCACTTGCAACTTGCCCCCAGCCAGGGCCATTTCAATGGAATGTTGTGACAGCCAGCTACATCTTTGTTTTCCTAAGTATTGGTAGTTACTGTTTCCTAGCAATATATGGGGTAAAATTCCATGAGGGAAAGAAACAAAAGGAAAAACCTAACCCCCAATAATGGGCCATAGTCTGCCTCCAGTTATGGGTCATTCTTGCATCCTACTGCTGGTAACATGAGCTAGAGTTGCCCATAGACAGATTCGCTGACAGCTGTAAAAGTCAGTCTCAGAGCATGACCTGGCCATGCTGCCTCCAACACGAACACCTTCCCTCTGGGCTTCCATCACTCTGCTGCAAATCTCACACATTGGTTGACAAAACATTTTTTTTCCCCTGGTCTCCAGTGAAGTTTGGCTGGTAATTTCTGAGCCTTTTGGCAGCACGGTGAGTGTCAAGACAAAATCAATTCTCCCCATTTCCAATGAAAACAAAACAAAGCCACCCATTCCCTGCTCTCAGGCTCTCCTGAGGTCACAACAGTCTTGCAGATTTTAACCCTCCCTTTTCCACCACTGCTGTGACAGCACAACAAGCTCTGCTCTGCAATGAGCTTCACTCAAAGGGCAGGAGAAGCACCAATTCCTGTGTTGAAACTTTCTTGTGCAAACTGGATCAGTTGAGTCCCTTTTTTCAACTGGAAAGGTCACTTCTGGGTCTTAGTGGTTTACTGGTGAGAAAAAAACAAAACATGAAGCAAGAAGCTCTGCAGGACACTTCCCACCAAGAGAAACCTTATTTCAGATACTTGTCTGGTTGCAGTGGTGCTGTACACCTGTCCCAAACTTGGCAGCAGCAAATGTGTGTTCCATGGAAAATAATATTCATGACCCACATGCCAAATCAGCAAGAGCATTCAGTTCTTCTGCCAACAGTTGGGACTGGTTTGATTAGCAAGTTCATTGGGTTGGTTGTATATTCATTACGTGAAGTTTTCACATGCACGGTGTTACTGAAGAGACAGTGAAGTCTCTAATGACAGAGAGGAGCATCATAAAACACATAGCAAAGAGTTCACCCATGCATTTGCAGCAGCACAGTGGAATCACTTCAGAGCCTTGTTATCACCAGGTCAAGGCAGGTGATTGTCCCTCTCTGTTCAGCTCTGGTGAGAACCCACCTGCAGAGCTGCCTCCAGTTCTGGGGCCCCCAGCTTCAGAAGGACATGGAGCTGCTGAAGTGAGTCCAGAGGAGGCCATGGAGATGCTTCAAGAACTGGAGCCTCTCTGCTCTTGAGATAGGCTGGGAGAGCTGGGGGTGTTTAGCCTCAAGAAAAGAAGGCTCCAGGAAGACCTTAGACCCCTTTCCAGTGCCTAAAGGTGCTCCAAAAGAGCTGAAGAGGGACTTGTGAAAACAACATAGAATGACAGGACAAGGAGGAATGGCTTCAAACTGAGGGCAGGGTTAGATTGGATATTGGAGGAAATTCTTCCCTGTGAGGATGGTGATGGCATGGCACAGGTTGCCCAGAGAAGCTGTGGCTGCCCCATCCTGGAAGTGTTCATGGCCAGGTAGGATGGGGCTTGGAGCAACTTGGTCTAGTGGAAGGTGTCCCTGCCCATGGTAGGGGAGTGGAATAAGATGATCTTTAAGGCCCCTTCTAACCCAAATCATTCTGTGATTCTATACTCACGTTTGTCAGCATGAGATGGGACTACACATCTAGCAAAGATTACCTGGAGAGAAGGACATGAAAGGGAGATCCTGGTCATGGAAGAAATGTTGGGGTGGAAAATGAATAACCAGAGAGAGTAGAGGAGATTTGAGGCCCTTCTAAGCCACTCTTTTTCAAAAGGAGTCCCAGTATTTATGCTGGGTTACAAAACTATGGCATGTGCAAGAGAACTAAAAAGCTCCAAAAAGATGAAGCCACCTAGTCTACACCCAGTAATAATGTAAACATGCATCCATAACAGGACATATACGTTTCCACTGCTTAGCTCCACCACAGATGGTATTTGTTTATATTTTGGGGGAACTATATGAGAAACAGAGATTTCCAGCCTACCAAGAACTGACCTGATGAAACTGGGAAGGTGTCCAAAAACATCTGTCATGTCAATGGAGGGTGAAGAAGGAAGGTTGGGGAGATTTTGACGTGCACAGCTGATAGAGCAAGATCTTCACACTGTTTGCTGGGTTATGTAGTTTAAGGGCAGCACAGCAGGCTCATGGCTTCTCCCACCTGCCTAAGACCTGGCATCCAACTTGGCAGCAGTGGAGTTGATATCTCACAAAGGGTTTGAGATAAAACCATGCAGGTTTAACAGTTAATGAGATGGTTGTTAAATGTTTCTGGAATATGAACTGATGAGAAACACATTGAGCAACCAGTAACAGAGACTCATCCATGGCTGTTCTTACAGTCAAGATTAAATGTTTTCAAGAAACAGTTTGGGCATGATCCTGAATTTCAGCATGCATTCAGACTGGGCATTGCTGATGCTCTGCTCTCCAGACAGGAAACATTGGTCCCATCTTGTCCCAAATGAGCTGGCGCAGCCTGTCATCTCTTCAATTGAGAAGGAGGAGAGGACAGCAGATATTTGTGAAGTCCTCCAGGCATGCAGCCTTTGAAAACTGGCAGAGAGGAGATTCAGCCATTGAAAATCTTTGTCAGAGTCTCCCTTCATATACCCAGGAATCTCTGCATGCCTTTGGATTGACATCCTTTACCATGGAAAAGGTACCAGGGAAAAATGGGACTGTAAATCCCAATTTCTCCCTTTTTGTTGTTGTCAGGCCCACCAGACTTCAGGTTTGGAGCTGAAAGCACTAAATTAAAAAGATGACACACAGTGGCACCTGTATCAATTTGCATCAACATCCTAAGAAGTCCCTGGAATCAGGTCCTCAGTCTTGCCCAAACATAGTTGCATTCAATAACCTTGTAATCCTTTAGATTGTGCAGGGCCTTTAACCAAAATTGGATAATTTCCTGTATGTTTTCTTGTTTTCCACTTAAATAAAATATATTATAATGAGTTTCTGACCTCCTCTCAGCAAGTTTCTGCAGTGATGCCCTCTTCTGATAAGCATCTGTGGCTCAGAATCAGGAGGAGTCACACTGGGTACCACCATCTCATCAAAACATTCAGGGATGTAATCCACTTATAAGCTTTCATTTCAAGATCTACCATTTATGTTTGTTCATGAAGTCAAAAATATCATCACAAAGCCTATCTGCTCTTCCAATAAGCACTCCAGAATGTTCTGGGTTTCATGCTTTTATGGGGAGCAGTGGAGAAGAGTCCCTGGAATACCTCCACCATCAAGGGGCTGTTCCAGAGCCCCAGAAACATGCAACCCCAAAGGACTGGGAAATTTTGGAGCTACATGACTCCACAGCTCCTGCTTTGAAAGGCTAAAAGGAGCCTGGAAAATGAGCTGCAGAGAATCCAGCAACATATAGACACCCAAGGAATGCAGGGACTCCTGGGGGGAAGAGAAGCTTAAGAACTAGAGCACCTCTGGCCTTGGCTCCACAGCAGTCAATTTGCCCAAGATGTGAGATCCTAGAGGATGAGGACTCTTCCAACCCACCCGGTGAGAAATCAAGCAGGATGAGCTAGAGACATGCCAATTTTCCATCAGTCCCTTGATGAAATCCAACTGTCTCCATGGTTCATTTAGATTTCTGCTGTGAGACCTATGGAGGTATTGTCATGGTGGAAGGTATGGATAAAACTGAGAAAAAATCACAAGTAACAATCCCCTGTAAACAGGGGGGAAAAAAATTTGAGGTTTTATAGGGAAATAATTAGTGCTGGATCCAACCCAAGTAACTTATTTAAAATCCCACATATCTTAGGGGCCTTCATCCGAAACATGTGCAGCTTTCTTTTCTTTCTGTTGTTTTAACCAGACTGAAGCCTACAAGACAAAGATTTGAGACACTAATAACTGTGGCTGATTTCTGCCTGGATTTGTTTCAGCCCTGTCTCTTAATGTGAACCAGAAAAATGAAAAATAATTAATAACACTCAAAATTCCCCATGCTAAGTGCGAAGTGCTGTTGTTTCTCTTACATTCCTGGTGCTGATTCTGCAGGGCCCCAAACCAACAAAGCAATCAAACAAATGTATGACACTGACAGCCTGACTAGCAGCTTTGGCTCCAAGGAGATCAATGCTAGTATTTCATCCAAGAAACCGTGCTGGGCCATTAGTTGCCGAACTATATGGACATCTTGAACATGTTCTCACCTTGTTTTTGAGTATGACCATTTGTGACTTGACCTTTTGTGTGGGATTTCATGCCTTCAAAGCTCGCCATGATAATCCAGCCCTGAAACTTTAGATGAGCTTCCAAAACAGTTTCAAGGACAATATTGGTTGATACAGAAAGGGTTGCGGTGTTTTCTGCAGTTTGTCTTCAGCTGTCTCCATATGGGTAAATCAAAAAGCACCTGGGATTATTTCCAGACATGAGAGCTCCCTTCTCCAGATGGTTTAATTTTTGGATGGTCTTGGCACCATTCAGGTCTGGACAATCAGACTGTTCTATCCACACCTTCCAGGCACAGCTCAGAAGGTAGCACAAGTCAACAACTCCAAACAGGCAGTTTGGAAGAAGCCACTTGGTCTTGGATAGCAAGAAGGGACAACAGTGTGGGCACAACCTTCCCTTGCTGTTTGGCCTCAGGAGATCAGCACTGGACACATTTAATTTACTGGTATAGACCCAGTGACTAAATCCCTCTCTCAACCTTTTTTTTACCCAGTGGTGATGTATCATGTGGCAGAAATGTTTATAAACCTTCACCCATCTGGAAATTATTATCTCAAAATGAAGTTTATTTGAAGAAATTGTATTAAATGATTACATGTTATTTTTGCCTCGGCTAGAAAGCAAACTGTTGTACCATTGCTGAGAGCCTCTCTTTGGCCCAGATTTGTTTTAATTTTTTTATCTAGACTATCAGCAGGCCATACCCTATCAGCAGCAGGGTATGGCAGCTAATTTGGCTGCTCTGCTACAGTTGTCTGGTGACTGGAGATAATTTATTAGGAGTTTGACTCTTTATTTAGGTTTATTTTTTACTGTTTCTCTTCTCCATCTTCTGTTAGGGCCTGTGTATCACCCATCTAAATTGTCTCTTTATTTGCTTTTACATTTTGCAGTGAAGATTTGAAACACATATTAAAGTCCAGAAAAAGAACAAGATTGCTAAAAAATATCACAGATAAGTTGCCAAAAAAGTGTAACTTGTGTTGTGTACTGGGAAATAGCTGGACTAGACAGTTCTGGGGCTGATTCTTCTCCTAGTGATAATTAAGTGAGGAAAAGACCCCAGGGAGACCTAAGGCACAGCAATGACCTTCAGCAAATGCATAGATTTGCAGACAAGAGGCTGACTTCTACAGAGGCGCAATCTAACTGCAGATCTCCATGACACTGATTGATAATTCATGATTGAACAAGAGCTTTCCTTTTGAAGGGGAAAAATAACAGTTCGATTTAAATATGTTAACTAGTGGAGAGTCAGATCATTTCCGGCATTTTTGTTCAGTTCTGGCTCCTTGCCTTACACACACTGCCTCTGCAGCACGCCCTTTCTAACCCATCTGCACCACCAAATCCTTGTGTGGGAACCTCTTTTCCTTGAAATTTGACAAATGCCATCCCATCCCACTGACATTCATCCTGAGTGAGTGTGTCTTTGATCAAGTCTCTTCCAGCCCAGACAGCTCTCGTCAGACTCCCCCATCTGGGCTGCATCCAGTGTGAGCTACTTCTCCTTTCTTTCATCAGGCCTTCCCTAATGCCAGGTTTTGCATCCGCTGCCCATTTCAGGTTTCTCAGATGTGTGCTCTCTCTTGGCCAGAGCCTGGATTCATCAAGGCACATGAGCAAATGAAGTTCAGGAGAGAGTGCTACCCAGTCTGGGGCTGGTGGGTCCTTCCACGCCCCTCCTGGGTTGCACCTCAAGAAGATAAAAGGGAGAGCTTTTGGGGCCCATGATGCTTTTGGGGCACCTTAAGTGAGTGTGAGGTCCAAGACATGAAAAATTGTGAAATGATTGACCTTCCAGTAGTTAGAAGTAGTTTTCAACCATAATGTACTTTTTTCTGTGTACCATTTTTCTCCACTTCTGGTCAGTATGGTTGTTTCGTAGCAGAGCTTTTTTATCCCCCAAATTCTAGAAGATCCAGAAATATTTCTTTTTTCCCTGCATTTTACAAATTTCCCCCTGGGATCGTGTCACAGACCAGATCCACTGGTGTGCTTCCCTCTGACCAGGGACCGTGTCCCTCTCCTATGTTTGTACCATGATAGGCACAGCAGACAACTTCTGCCATATGAAAGCAAACTAGAAACATTTGCCTTTATACCCCATGGCCACACTTCACTGCTCCACAGTGATTCCTTAACTCTTTAGTTAAATGCCTTTAACAAGCAGGATAAATATCAGCCACCTCCTACATTTTGTATACTTTCAAAGTTTCCAAGCCTATCCTTATCAGCTTAATTTTTCTCTTTATTTCTCTTCTGAATGACATATTTAGAAAGGAATTCCATATTCTGGCAGGTTTAGAGGCATTTATTAATTACATCCTGCTCTTTGTTTTTTAATGAGATTGGGTTCTCATTTCCCCCTGTTACAATTGTGGAGGGTTTTTGTTCCCGTTTAGCCCTAGCACTCTTAACATTAGCTCATAAACATTTCCTTTCTTATGCCCAGAGATTTTCAGTAAAAGTTGAATTGACCAGTGGTTCATCTCAAGTAGGGAACTGACTCATAGTGCTCTGTCAGCAAATTAGCAACTGATAATACACTCACTGGGCCCAAGCCCAGGACAACTTCAGAGACAGAGAAAAGAAAGTCAAGACAGGATTTCTCCAGTATATTCGCATAACTTCTGGCACGGTGTAGGCCAGAGCTGCCCCAAAGTTTCTACGTGTTACCTCAATAATAATAAATAATAGTTATCATTAGTAATTAGCAATTATTATTAATAGCATAGAGTAACAAGAAATAATAACAAATAATAATTCATTAATTAATTAATAATAAGTGTGGGAGGTGATGTTTGAAAAAGATGGGGAATTATTCCACAAAGCCATGTTCTAGATGCTTCCATTTTCCAAGAGTTCAAATGACTCATTTTCCACATTGCACTGCAAATTCTTCTAATGAAAATCCCAGCAGTACTTGAGAAATGAGCTCTCTGGTTTAAAAAATGGTAAAAATAAAAGAAATAAAAAATAAATTGTTAGTGGAGATGTCAGAACAAAGTCAGCATTGTTGGGATGATAGGCACTGAAGGAGCTCTTGTGTGAATGCTGTGATGAAAAGGGCCAGCATTTCCCTGGATCAGGAGTTTCCTTGGTGATCAGTAACTACAAGAGAGCAAACCACACTGCCCAGAAGCCTTCTGGAGAGGAAACCAGCCACAAACTGACAACAGAGCCATTCCTTAAGACATCAGCAACTCATTCAAACATAGCATAGTCACAGAATGCTTTCAGTTGGAAGGGACCGTTTAAAAGTCATGTAGTCCAACCCCTCTTTCCACTAGACCAGGTTGCTCTAAGCCACATCCTACCTGGCCTTGAACACTTCCAGGGATGGGGCAGCCACGGCTTCTCTGGGAAACCTGTGTCACAGCCTCAACACCCTCACAGCCAAGAATTTCTGCCCAATATCCCATCTAACCCTGCCCTCTGGCAGTGGGAAGCCATTCCCCTTTGTCCTGTCCCTCCACCCAAAGTCTCTCTCCAGTTCTTAGAGCCCCTTTAGGCACTGGAACGGGCTCCAAGGTCTCCCTGGAGCCTTCTCTTCTCCAGGTGAACAGCCCCAGCTCTCCTAGCCTGCTTGCAGAGCAGAGGGGCTCCAGCTCTTGAAGCATCTCCATGGACTCCTCTCAACTTCCTCCAAAATTCCACATCCTTGTTATTACTGGAGCTCCAGAGCTGGGCACTTGCCCTATGTTAGCTGCCATGGGGCAACAACATCCCTTAGCTTACAATTGCACATGCTCCAAAGTGCTTTGTTGATGTCAAAGATGTTGTATCTTCATGTGGTATGAAATCACATGTACCCTGACACGGGGTGGGATGGAGCTGTGCTTCCCTGAAGAAAGGTACAAAGCCTAAGCTTGATGCAACTCTTCATCCTCCCCACCAATAGGGGGACAACTTGGAAGTCAGAGCCAGAGCTCATGGTGGGTTGTCTGCCTTAAGGTTGGCTCTGTAGCCCTTCAAGAAGAGCTGAGCAAATGTAATCTTGTAGGATATTGGGATGCTAGCAGAGAATTGGCCTAGAGTTTTGGGGTCACAGAGTGAGAAGAGATCTCTCTCCATTACAGATAACAGGTGAATCTGTCATTTGCCTTTGCCAGTTTTCCCTCTTGGTCCTTCTTATCCCTCTGGCCCTTTCCACATCTTGCTCATTGCTCTTCAGACCAAGAGAACAAGCTCCTACACCAGGTTCCTCCACCGACAGATTCAACCAGCCCAAGAAAGCTCCTTGTACAGCCCAAAGCATGCCCTCAGTGCACCACGGGAACTTGGAGACTGTCCTACACATCAGAGGAGACCCAGCTCTTCTGCCTGTTTTTTTTTTTTCTCCATAGGCTGCAAGATTCCTCTTTTAGACTACCTCCTTGATTTATTGCACTTTTGCACTTATGAGCACTTGGAAAATGTTTTTGTCCCATTAATTTCAACTTGGAAGTTTCTGTGTTTCCCAGAAGAAAAATAATTCACTCAGGATGGGAAGCCCCCACCCTTGTCTAGGTCCCCCCCACTCTTGTCTTCCACTTTCTTTTCCTTCCTACTGTTCCCTTCCCCCTATACCAAGAGGGAAGAGGGGTGATAAATGGGCCACTGTCATAGGTTAGCAAGCATAGTCCCGGAAGGGACGTCCTTGCTAAGGGGTGCTTACAGTTTCCTCTGGGAACTGATAGAACCTATCAGCTGGCCAGTTTGAATATGGACAATTCTCTAAGCCACTTAAAGTTGTGACCACCTCTGTGATCCACATTTAAGAATAGGCAAACTCCCCCTCCAAGCTCTCTCTCGTTTCCAGTGCTGGGACAGGTGGCTGCAGGCCCCGTGTAGGGGCCAGCGGGCCTGGCCAGGCCCTGCTTGGGCCAGGCCGGGCCGGGCCACGGCCATCCTGAAGCCATGGACCTGTTCCAGCCGTGGAACCCCCCCCACTGCCTTGCCGTGGGCAGCCGGAGCGGCTCGGCTCTCCCCCCTCTCCACTGCGATAAGAAAGATTCAACATTCCAGCTGCAAAGCTGCAAGGCCGAGGTGAGATTAACCTTTTTATTGCTGTGAAGAGCTGAAACCCTGAGGGAAGAGAGAGAGGAGATGCTTAAAGCTGAAATTCTGTTGTGAAGCTATGATATATCCGAGTATCCTGTTGTAATTTCATGAAGATATGGGGGGTGGAGTGTTCAACTCGTAAGCAAAAGCACCTGCGCCGAGATAGGCAGATGCTGACACAGCTGTAATTTCATGAGAAGTTTGGACAGGGAGAGATGAACCAGATGAGGACTTTTGCTCCAAATGGGAAAGGAGAAAACCTCAGTTCCTAGAGATGCTCCCAGAGATAGTCCTAACGATGAAGATGATGAAGACCCTTTGCTCCCAGGGAAGGAGAAGGGCCTCTGTTTTTGTTTCTGAACGGCTCAACCTTAAAACTGTACCCCAAAAAACTTCAAGAGTGGACCCTCGAAAGCAGTTGCAGGAAAAGCTGCAAGTCGGGGGAAAGGACTCACACGCAGGCAGAGAGACTCCTCTTCCTAAATGGACTGAACAATATTTGGAAGTGGGCGGCTGTCTCATTGTGATAATGTTTTCATAGCATGAGCAAGAAGAGACTTCTCTTTCTAAATGGACTGAACAAGGTTATTATGGAAGTGGTAAACAGACTGAACATCTTAAGGGCTGTCTTTTTACATTGTCAGTGGGAGAAGGGAGGAAGGTGGGGGGAGGAGGAGAGTTCTGAAGGTGGTATAATTTTTTTTTCCTCTTTTAGGTCTGTTAATAAACTTCTTTATATTCTTTCAAGGTTGGTGCCTGCTTTGCATTTCTCCTAATTCTTATCTCACAGCAGATAAACAGTAATGAGTATTTTGGACCAAACCACTACAGCCACACAAGGTATGAACTTCACAAACCAGGAGCAGCAAGGTAATCCTGTCTGTCCAAACACTGTTTTGCTGAGCACCTAAGTAAGGCTCTCTGCATTTAGCACATTTCCCATTGCCAGAGATGAAGACTGTGGTCCCAGGAAAGAGGAAAACCAGCTGAAGGGGTCTAATCTCTGCAGGGATCTGTGTCCACTTCTGACATACTTGTCCCTCAGAAGTTTGAAACACTTTGAATAGTCAGTATTCAGCTGAAACTGTGTTTCCTTTAAGGTGTCTCCAAATGTGACTCTTCCAACCCAATGGTCTCAAGATTCTCACCATACAGTATAGCTTCTCTCACTCTTCCAGGTTTCCTCCTAGCCTGTAATCATCCCCCTTGCAAGGAAACAATCTACAGCAGCACACACTGGACTTCCTGAACAGATGACATATCCCACATCAAGCCTTTTCCCATTTTATCATACATGGGGAGATAGTAATGAAATGTATTGTTGGGGTTTTAGTTTAGTCCTAGTTTTTTTCCTGTTAAAGGGATTTTTTCCCATATGCATGTCACTAGGGGACAAATGGCTGTACTTAAGAAAGACAAAAGAGGGGGGTGGGGCGGGCCTGGCTACTCCTTTGTTTTCACCTGGGTGTGGGGTCAGTTCACTCTCAGCGTTCTCGGGGAGAGGAGCCTGGTTCTTTTCGGCCATTTTTTTTCTTTCTGTGGAGAAAGATCCCAGGACCCCTGGCCCACCTTCCCTGACCCGCTGGAGGCCGGGCTGTGGCCACCCTGCCCCGTCGCTGATTCAAGCCTTCGCTACGTTGTAGCTGTGCTCGCCCTGCCCGCCCAGACCTCCGGGGGGTTCCCCGCTTGGATACATCACGTCTGCCACCCGGGATTTGTGCTCATCCCTGCCGTTCCAGCCTGCCGTTCCAGCCTGCTGTTCCCGAAGCTCCAGCCGGACACTGGGGCCAGCCATCTGGGGTTTGTGAAGCCTTTGTTCCATCCTTCCCTGGGATCCCGGGCCACCAGTGCTGCATGCTCCCCGAGCTCACTCCGGAGCGCCCCCTGCAGCCGTGGGGGAACCATTGCACCTGCCCTGCTCACCGGGAGCCGCCAGCGATCCCTGCCGGCTGCGAGCGGAACTGCACCCGAAGGGAAAGGGCCTGACAGCCGAGAAGGCTGGGACTGAGTTTGTGATTGCTGTTACTGCCATAATTATTGTTGTTTTGTTTGACTGATTAGATAGATAGATAGATACGGTAAAGAACCGTTATTCCTATCTCCCACATCTTTGCCTAAAGGCCCTTGATTTCAAAATTATAACAACTTGGAGGGAAAGGGGTTACATGTGCCACTTCAAGGGAGGCTTCTGCTTTCCTTAGCAGACACCTGTCTTTCAAAACCAAGACATGTATGTACTCTTGGTTTTTACGGTCAATCTCATGCACTTGCCCCAGTCTTCCAAGAACATCGATTTCCAGGTTGGACAGGGCTTGAAGCAACCTGGTCTAGTGGAAGGTTCCCTGCCCATGGCAGGGGGTTGAAATGAGATGAGATTTATGGTCCCTCTCAACCCAAGCTCTTCCATGATTTCATGATTCTTTGCTGAAATCCTGCTGTGTAGGTTAAACTACTGATATCTTCTGCCAGGATAATTCCTACTCTGCACTGGGGCCATTACTCCTTTGTTTTAGGCTAATCAACAAACACTCAACAATTAGGATTTTATAATATCCTCGCCACATGGACAAGGCATTCAGATTTCTTCCAGTGATGAACACATAATGGACAAATTAGATACACTTGGCACTAAAGGAAGTGCTTCAAAATCGATGAAATGTTTGTCTAATCAAGATCTGTTGTAAAAATTTGAATTTATTTAAAAGATAGCCTCAGTCCTCAAATTCAAACCTGGGTTAAGGTTTTCCATAATTTGTTTTTCCTCCATTCAGCACAGGAAAAACAGTGAGGGAACCACCTGTGAGTTCATTTTACCATTTATTATATAAACCTCCCCACAAGAATTTAAATTTATATGGTCATTCAGTCTGTCATCTATCTGCCTCCCACAGATTTTTCCACCTGTTGATTTTCAAACAGTTTTGACTGGAAACTGAAGGTCTCCAAAGAAATTAGGTTCCTATTTCAACATGAAAAAAATGATTCAGAGAAAGGAATTATTTCAATCTAAACAATTTCTTCTTAATTTTTATCGTATTAGCTGATTTTTACAGGGCAGGTGATGTACATAGCAGTTTGTAGTAGACAAAATGTACAAAAAGCCCAAGGGAATTCTAAAGGTGAAACAGAAAAAAAATGGACAACCTTAAAATAAATCAATTCAAGAAGCCATCAGCTTTGAGACATAAATCCATTACAATCAGACTTTGTTTCCTGTCATTCTTTGTTCTTCTCATTTCTGTCTGGATTTGAGTCCACTCAAACCCTGCTGGAAAGGCAATTCCCTCTGGTATTTCCAGGCTGTCTAGAAATATCTGATTAAAAACCATCAGAAATTCTTCAAGAACACATATATTCAGATGGTTTCCAGTTACGTTTTGCACACTGCAGTCTCTAGATACAGTGTGTGCATCACAACCAGGAGGCAAACCATTCAAAATGGTACTCAGCACAGAAGAGAGGCCACAGCAACCAGTGCCTAACTGGTGGTGACTTAAACATCACCACCTGTCCTGATGGTAAGAAAAAAAACTGAAAAAATTGGCATTTTCTTCTAAACTGGAGTTTTGAATTGCTCAGAGATATCACCAAGCATATATATAGCATATAATTTCTCTCAGCATAGACTCTGGCAGTACCTTGAATGAATTACATCACCAAGTTTCTCTCCCTTAAAAGCAATTTCAAGGGCCAACTTAAAAGTAATGAAAGTAAATGAGACCAGAAAGAAAAATCACTTCAATAAGAAAATTACTAAGAATCCAAGTCTCCTCACTCTATTGTCTTCTGCCCTTGTGAATTTACAGGGTGGCATTCAAGAGCATCAGAAAGAAGAGTCTTGTCCAATTCTAGAAGTGCAGTTCAACAGAACTTCATTTTAGTCCTGTCTTGATCAAATTCCACCAGACTGTGAAGATTTCCTCGGGGGAAACCAGCCTAGGGAAGGACAAAAGCAGCCAAGTGTGTTTTATGAGACAAGACAAGCGTAAGTGCTCTACCTGCAGTGCCATGAAGTTGCACGAAGGACATTCAGCTCCAGAGGGATGTGGGGAGTGTGGTAGTTGAATGTCAAACATGGTGCTAGAATCACACTACTTGCACACTACATTATTAAGGGAACCCACTTGAGAAAGCACAATAAATAACATGATTACTTAATAACTTTGTAGTGCCTTTCATTCAAATATCTCCCAACACTGTACAAACGTTCGCTGCAAAGTCCAGGCAAAGCTGCACTATCTTTGTTACGTGGCAGATAAGGAAATAGAGGTTACATTATTTCCAGGAGCCTGTGACAGGGTCCAGAGTAATAGCCAAGAGTCCTTCCACTTATTCACCTTTGTCACTTGGGAATGATGAAAGAAAGTGAAAATGGAGGTCAGAGTTTGTGGTTATGATGAGGCTGACAGCTGGTCTGGGGGCCTCACAGAATTAGACCTAAAGACAGTCAGAATTTACCCGTAAGAATATTACAGTGAAATTTTGCAGCTTCAGTGAAACCCACAGAGAAGGCCAAGAAGAATGAGAGAAGATGTTCTGGACACAAGGAGAGGATGTTCTTGTTATGGGACATTGAGAGTGTACAAGGAATAACTTGTGGCTAATATGTAGCAACTATACCTTTGCTTGTATAGCTGATTGTTTTACTGCTTGAATGGTCATTGTTTGTTAGACAGCCTTGTCATTGTTTGCTAAGCAGCCAATCTCAATAAGCCACAGCAATTGTGAAGAGGTATAAGAATAGCAGTAGAGAAAATAAAAATCTCTCGATTTTGGATTACGGCAAGTGTGTGCTGTTATGTCTGCCTCAACAAAGCCACATGGTTAGCCTGTGCTCAAGCCAAGGGGCAGTCTGGCAATGGTTTATTTTGTTCCTCCATCAGGGCTAATTCAAGTGTCAATACAGGGAAAAATGGAAGATATTGGGACAAGAAGTAAAGAAATCATTATGGAAACATAGTCAGCTCAATGCATGGTACATTAATAAATACTTAGAGATGGTAGGCATCACCCCAGACCTACAAGACACAAATGTTCTCCTATGTTGGAAGCTGGAGACCAACGAGAATGCTCTGCAGCATCAGTTTTCTCTAGATGCCTGCAAGCAGATAGATGAACCCTGGATGTTGAACTAGGTGTCTGGAGTCTGCTATAGTGCAAAGAAGAGGCTGGTTTGAAGCACGGATCATCTGACCCAGTGGTTTTCCCTGTATCGGATGAATGATGACAGGGTGAGTCTGGTTCTTCCCGTGGAGTGTAGCAGTCATTTAGATGCTGAACTCAGAAGACAACCAGTACATTAAAGACATCTAAATTTGGGCAGAAGACCTTTTGCAGAAAAGACAGGACTGAGATTAGAGAGGGTCTGTGCTTAGACCAATCCATACCTTCCACATTGGAGAAGGGAGTGTAAATAATGACAGATGGAGAGGCAACCATGAAAGTTATGTATGGGGAAGCTTTAGCTTGAAGTGCCTTCATGAAGATGTCACCAAATGCATGGGGGTGCCTGAGCTTCCATTATGGCAGAGGATGGTCAAAAAGACTGGAACTTGGAGATTGGTTCACATGGAGCAGGACACCGTTGGCCAGCAGAGGTGTTTAATCATTTGAGATGCCCAAAGAGCACCTGACCCAGCCTCCAGATAGCAATGCAGAAGAGCAATAGTCTTTCATAAACATTTTGTTGCATTTTCAGAGTCATTTGGGTATCTTAGATACTTCAGACATGCTCTAGGCACTAAAGCTTGCATTTAACCAGCTGGATTAAATAAACTGGGTTAAACAACATCATCTGCAGGAATGGTTGACTACACAGATCTCCATTAAGAACAAAGGCAGAACAAATGTCACAGAGGCACTCAAGTTTACATGTCTGAATCACACCCTGCCTCGCAAACCCACAGATTTATGAGTCCTTTATGCTGGCAGGGGCTGAATATCTGCACCTAGGATGCTCTGAACTGAGCAGTAGGTCAGTACCAGTTCGTGACAATAGACCTTTATTAAACAGTTGTGAGCTGTGAAGCTGTTTTCTATGGTGTTGGGGTTTTAGGAGTTCTCCTTCTGTTTTCTTTTTCTCGTAAAGAATTTTCCCCATACATGTTGCCAGGGGGACAAATTACTGGGTGCTTAAGGAAAACAAAAGACCTGGCCACAGAAGGAGGGGTCCATCTGGCTGCTCTCTTTCACCTGGGCTTGTGGGCTGTTAGTTCCCGATGTCTGGACAGAGAGTCTGGAAGGAATTCGTCAGCACTGGAGATTTCTGTTTTTTCAGCTGCCTTCGTTCTACCGGAGAAACCCTGGGATTCCCAAGCCCGCCTTTCCCTGCCCCACTGGGAGCCGGGCTGCAGCCGCCCTGCCCCCACCGTTGCTTCAAGCCTTCGCTACTTTGTAGCCCTGCACACCCTGCCTACTGAGACCGCTGCAGGTTCCCACCACAGCTCCAGAGTTCTATACATCTTGTTTGCCACCCGGGATTTGTGCTCATCCCTGCTGTTCCCGAGGGTCTGGCCGGACACCGGGATCAGCTGCCCAGGGGGTTTGTGAAGCCTTTGTTCCACCTCTTCCCAGGATCCCAGGCCGCTATTGCCACGTGCTCCCCAAGCTCACTCCGGAGCATCCCCTGCAGCCACGGGGGAGCCATCGCACCTGCCCTGCTCACCGGGAGCCACCAGCGCCCCTGCCGGCTGCGAGCAGAACTGCACCCGAGGGGAAAGGGCCCGACAGCGGAGAGAGGCTGGCACTGGGTTCGTGGTTCTGTTTGCTGTTACTGCCATAGTTATTGTTGTTTGTTTGCCTTGTTATACACATACCTATATATATAATAGTAAAGAACCGTTATTCCTATTCCTCATACCTTTGCCTGAAAGCCCCTTAATTTCAAAATTATAATAATTAGGAGGGAAGGGGGTTGCAATTTTTTTTTCTTCCATTTCAAGGGAGACTCCTGCCTTCCTTGGCAGACACCTGTCTTTCAAACCATGACACACGGAGATTGATGGGAACTAACAAAAATTCTTTCCAATTCCAAGGTTGAGGCCCATCCATGAGGGACAGCCGTTACCTTGGTCCAACAGCAATGGCACCATCTAACCATCTAACCGTCTAAGACCCAAGAGCACCAATCCATTTGCTTCAAAGCCATGATAGTCCTCCCTTCCTTCCTCCGACTATAATGAAACAGTCTGTTAACTCTAAGTTTGGCTTTGTATTAAAAAAGGAGGGATTCCTATTGTTATGTTTTCTGACCTATAGCTAGCAACACATAACCTCCACTCTCCCTGTGAGACTCTAAAGCATTGATGTTAGTGTAATATAAGATGCTGGAGAAGCGACTCCTCACAAATACTGTGATGGGTTTGTCATGTTGCAGTTCACATGGAGCGGTATACTGACTGAACAACAAACTGACCTGCTGGGATGCAGCCCCCAAAGATGAGTCTGCCTCTTAAAAGCTACTCTGCACATGCCAGGGGTTGTTTCTTCAAAGTGGTTCCTTCAGGGGACTGTGAGGAAGGAGTGATGGAGATGCAAGGGGAACAGACAATCCTCTCCCCAAGATGCAATAACCCATTACTACTCACTCTAAGTCAAGCAATATAAGATGGCTGATGGGCGTCTCTGGCTGAAGAGGCTCTGCCCACAGGAGGTAAAAAAGGACAAGGGGGCATAGGTTGGTTCATGTACAGGAAGAGATTTACTTGAGAGTGAAAAATTAAAATCTTCCCCCATTGTTTCTTGCTAAATATGGAACTTCAGGGGCTATTCTGCTCCCCCTTCATTTGCTCTTCCTTGGGCAAACAGTGCCTAGTGAAGGTGGGTCTGTCTGTATAAAGAGAAGTTGAAGAGTCCAGAGGAGCCCCACTGACAATTTTACGCTCAGACACAAAAGAAACATCATAATTCCAGCATCTCATAAAAACAAAGACACCTGTTTTAATCATATTCTTGTCCAAGTCCGGGGGAGCTTTATGGGGATGTCTCCCACTGAGAAACAACCAAAACTCCCCCAAACATCAGACATCAGCTCTTTCAAAGCTGGCTATAAACCTATGTCTTTGTCCAACTTTTTTTCATATTTATAGAAATTAACGAAGGAAGAAAGTCCAAAAGCCCATCTGGTTGTCTCCTTTCTGCACTCAGGGAAGATTCCCCTTTCTGGAGTTTATTTCTATCCTCTAGGATCAGACTTTTAATTTTGCCTCTCATAGATCACATCCAGCCTGCAAGACACCACATTGGACATTTCTGTGCAGTTCCAGAGCAGAAAGCTTGGGGAGCTACTATGAAGTTCCCATAATGCTGAAATATGGTCCAGCTAGGCCTCCTGTCTCCTGGACAGCAGTGTGGGATCAAGGAGAGTGCCAAGCTGCAGCAGGACCCAGCAGCTCCACTACTACCACTGCTTGGCCCTCACAGAGATGACCCCTCTCCTCTCATCTCAGGGTACCATGGCATCCCTGGGTAGCAGCTCAAGCCCTACTGGAAGACTCACAGCGCCATTGTGTATCTTCCCATTTCCAGCTGGAGTGAACCACCAAGCTTCTTTCTTGGATCCCAGCACCACCATGATTGCATTTCAGCAGGCATTCCAAGTACAACCAAGATGCACAAAAGGATGTGGTCCATCATCTCATGGCTCAGGCATACCTCTGGCTGCATTCCTTTGAGTAGCAAAATTACTTCCCCTAAGAGTGCTCTAAAACCAGAGCATTTGTGCAGCAGGCTTTTCCATGAGCACGTTTTCTGCAGAGGCAGGAGGTATGCAGGCTGTGGGAATGTTCAGAAACTAGCAAAGTCCTGGTCTCTCCTAACCTTGCCTTGTGGCACATTGCATTGGTGTGTTGGTGCTATCATGCTATAGGATGACCAGGGTGGAATTTTGAGGGTGAAAGAGTAAAGAACAAATCTTCTATGTGTACACTGGAAAAGTTGTCTGTGAATATGGAGGCTGGTGAGCCTAGAGATGGAGGAACCACAACAACCCCCTGGAAGGATGAGCCTTGGGCACTCTCCCTTAGTTAGAGAGAACAAAAAGGCCTCTCCCAAGGATCCTCTGTTCCATTATGTTAATGTACCCCAGTTCTCCCTCCCCAGTTAGCCCATTGACCTCCCTGCCTCTTTATACCCTGTATGTCCTTGTTGCAGAATGTTCTACTTTCCTTGTTTCCCCATTGGCCTCTGTTCTTTCGCCACTGTCCCCGGCTTTCCTACTGGTCCCTATCTTCTGACCCCACCTATGTACCACCCCTCTACCCTCAGATCATTGGTTTCTGGTGTTTCCTCCACCCCTTACCTTATTTAAACCCTGGACCCTCCCTTTGTTCTTGTCTTTGTCCCTGGACTCCCTTTGCACGGCCAGAATAAATTTCTTCCGTGGAACCTCCATACAAAGACCCTTCCCTGCCTTTTGCTGCTCACCCTCTAGTGGATTACAGCTATTCTGTGTGTGTGTGTCGTGTGTGTGTGAGCCTGGCTTGCCAAGCAACTCCCCCCAGAGACATTTCTGGAAGGTCACGGCATTTCACCACCAACCCTGCCGTGACATGTGGAAGCAGGGGACTGAACCCAATGATACCCCTTTACAGATACCAGTCTCGTGACTCAATTTTATCTGCCTCCTGCTACCACTGTGGGAACACACCCACTGTACATCTCTTCTCAAAGCACCCACTGCCATTGAAGGGCCTTCACTTAGAGTCCTCCAGGGCTATGTCTAATGTGTCTTGCCCTGTGGGAAAGGGGAAGACCAACCCACAAAAATTCTTGCTGGGAAGTAAGTTCTCCATTCACTTCCAGGGCAGCAGAACCACCTCAGCTCTATGGTTTCCCTTGCAATTGATATTTTCTCTGCAACATGGACAAGAAAATACTTGCCAAGAAATAATTATGAAGGCAGCCCTGCAGTGACAGAACAAGGAGGAATGGCTTCACACTGACAAGAGGGCAGGGTTAGATGGGATATTGGAAAGAAATTCTTCCCTGTGAGGGTAGTGAGGCACTGGCACAGATTGTCCAGAGAAGCTGCGGATACCCCTGGAAGTGTTCCAGGCCAAGTTAGATGGGGCTTGGAGCAACCTGGTCTAGTGGAAGGTGTCCCTGTCCATGGCAGGAATTTGGAACGAGATGAGCTTTAAGGTCCTTTCCAACCCAGTCATTCTATGAATCTGTGATTCTAATCTCCAGTTCAGAGAGAAATGTCATTTTCAATGTTTTCCCGGGGTTCTCTACTATGCCAAGACACGGCATCCCAATGACCCTTTGATGTACCTGTTATTTATTGCCTTATTATAGAAGAGTGTTGTTTTAGGGTGATTTTATGAAAATACTGTATTCCCATATCATCTGCTTATTGCCCAGAAATGGGTCCCCCAGCTTTAAACTGGGTCCAGGAGAGGAGGGAGAGAAGCTGAGTGAATTCTTCAGTGCAGTTTGTGTTCAAGGACTCACACACGCTCCCCCGCGTTCTCACTGCTGCAGAGCCGAAGGCGCACCTTCCTGCTTTTAGCCAGCCTCTTAGCTGAGGCAAGAAATTTGCATACCGAAAATGCATACCTGTTGGGGTGGCTCAGCCTGCTCTCGGGCTGAAACTATCAAATGTCAGTCAAACCGGGGCCATCCACTGGGTGGATTTCCCCACCCAGGACAGTGGATTGGAAGGTGGACCAGAAGAGATCTAGGTAACCTCCCCCTGGGTGGCTCCCAATCCTAAATTACCTCCCCCTGTTCCAGAAAGTTCTCCCCTTCTTAGTTATTAATTGGGTCCCTGTTATGACTCCCACCTCCCCGTTTTCCCCATTTGTTCTGAAAAATTGTATCCTCCCCTCTGCTTGTACCCCATTGGTTGTTTTCTCTTTCCCCGCCTTGCTCCACCACCCCATAAAGGTGTGAGCCTGCTTCTTCTCGAGGCGCTTTTCTCTGGTTCCTGGACCCTCCTGCAAATAAACCTGTTGGAACCCATACCAGAAGCCCCTCCTGCCTTCTTTGCTTCCAGACTAACACAGGCCTGATCCATCGGCTGCCTGACGTGCTTCCTCTGAGGAGGAGCCAGTGCACGCACCCATCTCATGCCCATTCCACTGAGCCATCCAGGGAGGATGTTGTGGAGGCTAACGCTGCGTCCCCTCTGCCCGAGGGCACGCCGAGGCTTGTGATTACAAGCCCCTGGTTGCGTTACATACCGAAATCCTCCGGAACTTCTTCTTTTTCTTCTTCTTCTTCTTCTGGAACTGTCCAGCTTAGCAGTGATCCGAGAACCAGATCATCGGACCCTGTGGACCGGCAGCGAGCCTGCGGGAACACTGCATCCCAGCCTTGGGCCTTGGGAGAGGCCAAGCCAGCTACAAACAGAACTCTAAAACCACCAGTTTTCTCCACATCAAGGAGGTTTATTATCTAACATTACTCTTTTTTTCCTTTGCCCTGACAGCACTCTTCTTGTTAAAGAAATAGGTTTTTTCACTTTCACCCAAGAAATTCCTTTTGTATCTGTGGGGCAGGGAGTGCTGAAACCTGCCTTCTTTATGAGGAGATGTTCATTACAGGACATTTCCTCCTAAACTTGTCTCAAACTGAGACAAGTGTAGAAGCTACAGAGGATTTCAAGGCCCTCATCTTGTGAGTAACATGAGGTCACACATTAAGACAACATTGATGTCTTTGGAGGGTTTTATGGTTCAAATAAGTGTCAGAGGCAAAGGGCAAGCAGAGGCAGTGTGGAGGGCAGGACACAGCTTCCCCATCCTGTCTGCAGATAGGGCTCCAGTTTTATCTTACTGTCTGCTGACTCCTCTACCATTGCCTGACTCTTGGTGAAATTAGAGGCCCAACTGGATTCCCCAAAGTCTACTCTGTCAGCCACACAAGAAGAAAAACCCTGCTCTCAAAGTCAGGCTCATTCACACATACAGGAGTTCTAGGAGGGAGAGAGTCCTTGGTTTTCTCACCTCCTCCTGTGCTCTGGACAAAGAGGACATGTGGAAGACAAAGTAGACTATGTGCTCACACCATGAAAGGAATTTCAAAATTATCTTGTGCTCAACAACCCTGTGGTACAGGGGCATGGCTGGATCAAAGCCTGTCAGTGGCACATGGGATGTTGGGTTCTGGTGCTCTCTGGGTAGGGGGACGAAGCTGCCCCAAGCTGGAGAAGGAGACAGGTGGTGGAGAGCTTTGGGAAGACAAGGGGACAACTGAAGGCACAGAAACTGAAGCAGATGGCTGTTTTTTTAATCTTGCCTGTTGCCATTGGCAAGTGTCTGTGGATACAAAACTGCTGTTTGTCTACTTCTTTCTAGGCCCGTGAGAGACTTTTCTCTCTCACGAAGATATTTGCAGAGTTCTGTAAACTATGAACACCTGTGACCTTTGTTGGGGTTTTAGTTTAGTCCTAGTTTGGTTTTTTTTTCCTGTTAAAGGAATTTTTCCCATATGCATGTCACTAGGGGACAAATGGCTGTGCTTAAAGAAGACAAAGGACCTGGCTACTCTTTTGTCTCACCTGGGTGTGGGATGAACGCTCTCGGCGTTCGGAGAGAGAAGCTGCTGGTTCTTTTCGGCCACTTTTCTTTCTGCGGAGAAAGATCCCAGGACCCCCAGCCCACCTTCCCTGACCAGCTGGAGGCCAGGCTGTGGCCACCCTGCCCCGCTGCTGCTTCGAGCCTTTGCTACGCTGTAGCCCTGCTACCCGCCTAGACCTCCGGGGGGTTCCCCACTTGGATGCATCGCGTCTGCCACCCGGGATTTATGCTCATCCCTGCCGCTCCAGCCTGCTGCTCCAGTCTGCCGTTCTAGCCTGCTGTTCCTGAAGATCCAGCCGGACACTGGGGCCAGCTGTCCAGGGGTTTGTGAAGCCATTGTTCCATCCCTCCCCCGGGATCCCAGGGCACCAGTGCCACGTGCTCCCTGAGCTCTCTCTGGAGCACCCCCTGCAGCCGCGGGGGAACCATCGCACCTGCCCTGCTCACCGGGAGCCGCCAGTGCCCCTGCCGGCTGCGAGCAGAACTGCACCCGAGGGGCAAAAAGGGCCCGACAGCTGAGAAGGCTGGGACTGGGTTTGTGTTTGCTGTTACTGCCATAATTACTGTTGTTTGTTTGACTGGTTATATATATAATAGTAAAGAACTGTTATTCCTATTTCCCACATCTTTGCCTAAAAGCCCTTGATTTCAAAATTATAATAACTCGGAGGGAAAGGAGTTACATCTGCTACTCCAAGGGAGGCTTCTGCCTTCCTTAGCAGACACCTGTCTTTCAAAACCAAGACAGATCTTGGCGCCCAACTGTGGGGCCTGAGGGCATAAAGAGAGAGAGGTGAAAAAGGAATAACAGTTCCTTAATCTTGTGTGCTGGATATAGGAACCTTGCTAGGCAGCACTACGTGGTCTACTTTACCCTGGTTCGGGTGGCAGGTAGTCGTGGCTATATTCTTCCCCTTTGTAGCTCCTTACCTAAACATGGGTCCTCTGACTAAGGCTACCGTTGCTGTTATCCAGCTTGCGCTATGGGTCGAAAAGGTGAGGAATTCATGGGTTTTTAACTTCCTCTGGAATGTGGGTACATGGATAAAGGGCTATCACACACTAAGTGCATGTTTTTAGGGTTATGTTAAAAATGGTACCTTCTGTGAGGAAATGACACCAGGGGAAGTTTTCTCCCAACCCCTCAACCAGTTCTTTGGGCCCACCCCACCAATTTTTGAAGGGTTTAGATTCCCTCTGAGTACTAACCAACTGGTGCTGGTAGGCCTACTCTATTTAGCACTCAAGGATAAGTTGAGATTGCCTTGGATAACTACCCAGACACCGGCCCCAGAGACTAGAGATCCTACCCCAGAGCCTGATCCTGCCCCAGAACCTGACACGGCCCCAGACACTAGAGATCCTACCCCAGAGCCTGATTCAGCCCCAGAGCCTGACACAGCCCCAGACACTAGAGATCCTGCCCCACAGCCTGATACCGCCCAACAGCCCACCTCAGAAATGGACTACCCAAACTGGGTGGGAGTACTGGTGAAAGGGATGCAGGAGATGTGCCAGGAGATGGGCCAGGTGTGCCAGGAGATGTGCTAGGAGATGGGCCAGGTGCGCCAGGGGATATGCCAATTGCTAAGGGAATACACCTCCTCAGCTAGTGAAAAACCCTCTCCCTGCCCCAAAGAGGGTGAGTCCAATGGTGCAGCAGTGGAACCCACAGATGTTACAACCGTCCAGGTTTCAGCTGAACCACAAGGACAACCACAGCCAGCAGCAGTCGCTCCTGTGCAAAGGAGGAAGTGTAAGACCAAATGAGTAAGCCCAGTTAATGATGATGGGGAACCAGGGCCCTCACAACCAGCAGGAGAGCCAGAGCCAGAAATCATCACTGAGTCCCTGTCGTACGACAGTCTCCGCGCTATGCGAAAAGACATTGTGCAAAGGGGGAGTGAGCCTTATACCACCTGGCTGCTTCGGGTTTGGGACCTTATGGGCACATGTGTGCAACTGGATAGTGGTGAGGCAAGGTATCTGGGTTCGTTGACCCAGGACCCAGGTGTGGACCAGATATTTGTGAGGGAGCCAGGGCCCCTTTCTCTCTGGGAGCAGCTCTTGATGAGTGTGAGAGAAAGGTTCATTCACAAAGACAGAATGCAGGAGTACCATCATAGAATGCAGTGGAAGACACTTGAGGAAGGGATCCAACAGCTAAGAAAGGTGGCAGTATTAGAGGTACTCTTTGGGAAGGATGGACAGCATGATAATGACCCCAATAAGGTCAGGTGCACAGGACAGATGATGTGGAACCTGGCAAGGCTAGGGCCACCGCAATACACCACCTTCATTGCAACGATTGATGCTGATAATAACCGAGAAACAGTGTGCTCTGTTGCCAACAAGCTCAGGAATTATGACAGTATGGTCAATGGCCCGCTGAAAGCTCATGTCTCTGCTGTGGTCCAGGACCTCAAAGAGGAGATGAAGGAGATGAGGGAGGAAATGAGGGAGAAGATGAGGAAGGTCAGTGTGGCACCAGTGCGAGTCACAGGCCCCCAAGTCAGAGCCTGTCTTCCCCCAGCTAGAGAGAGAGGGTACACCCCACGAGCTGAGCTGTGGTTTTTCCTGTGTGAGCATGGGGAAGACATGAGAAGGTGGGATGGGAAACCCACCTGGCAGCGCAGGTGCGTGAACTCAAGGAGGGAGGCACTAACCGAGGGGGTTCCGCTAAGGTGAAAGTAGCTTCAGCCTCCCATGACCGAGCTGCCAGGTATTATAGAAGGGAGGATGATATGTCGGATCCCCTTGAAGGTATCTCGAGCAGGTACGCCGAGGGAAAGAATGATAACCAGGGCTAGAGGGGCCCTGCCTCTAGCCAGGGAGAAGCACGGGAGAACCGCGTTTTCTGGACGGTGTGGATTCGATGGCCTGGCACATCAGAGCCACAAAAATATGATACATTTGTTGATACTGGGGCACAGTGAACTTTAATGCCATCGGGACATGTGGGGGCAGAACCTGTATCCATCGCTGGGGTGACTGGGGGATCCCAGGAGTTGACCCTTTTGGAAGCTGAGGTGAGCCTGACTGGGAAGGAGTGGCAAAAGCATCCGATTGTGACTGGCCCAGAGGCCCTGTGTATTCTGGGCATAGACTTCCTCCGGAATGGCTATTTCAAAGACCCAAAAGGACTCAGGTGGGCATTTGGGATTGCGGCTGTGGAGGCAGAGGGCATTAGGCAATTGAACACCCTGCCTGGACTATCAGAGAATCCTTCTGCAGTTGGGCTCCTGAAAGTGGAAGAGCAACGAGTGCCAATTGCCACCTCGACAGTGCACCACCGGCAGTATCGGACAAATCGAGATGCTGTGATCCCCATCCACAAGATGATCCGCGAGCTGGAGAGCCAAGGGGTGGTCAGCAAGACCCACTCACCCTTCAACAGCCCCATCTGGCCTGTGCGCAAGTCTGACGGGGAATGGAGATTGACTGGACTATCGTGCCTTGAATGAAGTGACTCCACTGCTGAGCGCTGCTGTGCCGGACATGTTAGAGCTCCAGTATGAGCTGGAGTCCAAAGCAGTGAAGTGGTACGCCACTATTGACATTGCTAATGCATTTTTCTCCATTCCTCTGGCAGCAGAGTGCAGGCCTCAGTTTGCTTTCACCTGGAGGGGCGTGCAGTACACCTGGAACCAACTGCCCCAGGGGTGGAAGCACAGTCCCACCATCTGCCATGGACTAATCCAGACTGCACTAGAAAAGGGTGAGGCCCCAGAACATCTGCAGTACATTGATGACATCATTGTGTGGGGGAACACCGCAACCGAAGTGTTTGAGAAAGGAGAGAGAATAATCCAAATTCTCCTGCAAGCTAGTTTCGCCATCAAAAACAGCAAAGTCAAGGGACCTGCCCAAGAGATCCAGTTCCTGGGAGTGAAGTGGCAAGATGGATGACATCAGATTCCCACTGAGGTCATCAATAAGATCACAGCAATGTCTCCACCGGCCAACAAGAAGGAAACACAAGCTTTCGTAGGCACCATAGCTTTCTGGAGGATGCACATTCCCGATTATAGCCAGATCGTGAGCCCTCTCTACCTAGTTACCCGCAAGGAGAACGATTTCCACTGGGGCCCTGAACAGCAGCAAGCCTTCGCCCAGATCAAGCAGGAAATTGCTCACGCTGTAGCCCTTGGCCCAGTCAGGACAGGACCAGAGGTGAAGTATGTGCTCTACTCTGCAGCCGGGAGCAATGGTCTGTCCTGGAGCCTCTGGCAGAAGGTGCCTGGTGAGACTTGGGGCCGACCACTGTGTAGATACAAAAATGCTGCTAGAGAGGATTTTCTTGCTATTTTCCAAGTCCGTGAGAGACTTTTCTCTCACGGAGAAGAGGTAGCAGGGAATGTAAACAACCAAGCCACCTGCAACCTTGAAAAGTCTAGTTTATGGTATAGTAGAAAAATATTTTGACAATGGATGTTTTAGGATTTTAGCCAATCACCCTCAAGGGGTGGCTGATCCTTTGTCCAATTAGACTATGAAGAAAAAAGTCTATAGAAGAGTTTGTAAAATAATTAAATCAATCAATCTTGCTGCACAATTCCTGCCTGCTGGATCTTCTCTCCTCCTCCTCCCTATGGCTGCGGGACACGGTGATATACCCTAGGGCCCAGGCCTGCGGTAATATTTGGTGCTGCCCAACGTGATCTGCACTCTCTGACGTGTCCTGCTGTTGTGAGCCAAGCCGAATTTCTCTAGAGGTATGCTGTCCCCCTTCCCCCCCGGGACTGGGAAGTCCGACAGGACTGAGAAATGGCAAACAGCGGCTCACAAACCGACGCCGTCGTACTGGTCTGGAAAGGTGTGTTTAGTATAATGCACACCTCCATTCCTGAGAACTCAGTTCGGGAATTATTAGACTGGGCTACCATAAAAGGGATTTCCATGGACAGAGATACTGCCCTGGACTTTGCCTTATGGTAGGAACTTGGCTGTGCTGTCTGACAAGAGCTCCCGTCTGGGGACCCAGCAGCGTTAGAACTATATCAAACCTGGCGTTCGTTATTTTTTCTGCTGACAGACCTTGACTGTAGCAGCAGAGCTGGCTCGCCTGTTTTGGTGACGAGTGATGGAGGAATGTCCGAGGGGGACCCCACTGACCGGGCTTCCGGGGCAAATGATGGTGGCTTCGGAAAAGCCCCCCCGGCTCCACAGGCAGAGCCTGCGCCGCCTCACCCTGCACAGTCACAGGACTCCGTGGCCCCCAGGGACCCCGTGCCGGCAGAGGCGGGCAGGTGAGGGCAGCGGGAGGGCGCACAGCCTGCCTTACCGCTCAGCTTGGCAGCAGCCATGGCTTATCCAGGGCCACAAATTAGCGGCTTAGCGAATTGGACCCCCAGAGCGGCTCCTAGCCCAGTTGTGTATGCACCAGCAGAGCCAAAATCGCCTGGGTGTCCCTTCTTAGCCGGCATAGCGCCAGGTGAGAGTGCACCAAGATGGCCTGGGTGTGGTCCGCTGCCCTCCTTGGCGCTGGACTGTTCTGCGCAGTCGCAGAACCGAGCCATCGACCTTTTAATACAGCATCTGCCTTTGCTGACAGAGTTACCGAACATATCCTGAAGGTTGGAGGACCTGTTCAGCTTGCTACTGCAGCGGATGCCCGAGGCACCCTGTCGCGCAGGGTGTGCTGGGCCCGCTCCAACAGCACCACCTGTGCCTCCCGCGGGAGCCGCAGCTCCAAACCAGGAAGCGGCACGACCGGCAGCGAACCCGGAAGTAGCGCTGCCGCGGGAAAACCCGGAAGCGGCAGCGGCTGTGGAGCAGTGGCGCCGAACGCAGCTGGGGAGCGCAAAACAGGAGCGGTTTCGACAGCGGTGCTGAGTGCCGGCGCGGAGCAAATGACAAGCGCGGCACCGAGCGCAGCCACAGAGCAAGGGCCAAGCGCAGCACCGGGTGCGGCTGTAGCCCCAGAGTGGCAGCAGCTCCAGTACCGGCTCGGTCAGGACTGGTCAAGACGGCCTCCCGTAAAGAAGCTGCTGTTCAAACTGCAGCGCAGCCAACTGCAGTCTGTGCTGTCTCTTCTGGCTCTAGCGAACTTAGCCAAAGTGCCCCTATCCGTCCATTTCTGTTCGCTCCCAGCGTCTCTGAGTTGCCTTTGCCTGATGACTTTTAATTTGGGGTGCCGCCCATCCGCGTGCCGCTTAGGGTCGGAGCCGCCCCGCCCCGGCACGTAGAGTCACAGTTAGGTAGAACAGTCATAAAACTTAAGGGTTCATCTATTTTCTATGGGGTTTTGGGCAGAAAATTTATGGGCCCGGTGTGGGGATAACTCCTAGCCACGGGCCGCTCTCTGACCGCTTCACATTTTCCTGCAGGTCCCGAGGCAGCTTTGGATCTCCACGGTCACCGACGCTACCGATTTTTCCCAGAATCTACGGCTCAACGTTGAGGAGCGGCAGCCAGGGAAGATGTATCAAAGTATCTTCACTGGTGGAGTGTTTTGATGAATGGATGCAGTCAGTGTGTAAGCTGAAGAGCATGTGACTGTCTGTATCTGTGTGTGAGAGGTTGTGTCTGCCTATGTGTTTGTGTTTGCCTGTGAGAGTGTGTGTGTGGACTGGGTCTAACCTTGTGTGTTTGGTTTTTGCCTTCCAGGTTTTTCAACACACTTTTAAATTTAGAATAAAAAAACCCCAGCTGGGGTTTTTTTTTTCCCCCCCCGGCTGGGTTTTTTTTCCCTTGGTCCCGGCCGGTCTGTGAGGCGACGTTCATCGCCAAGGTTTGGGTGCGGACCGTGCCGGGGCCGGGGTTTTGTCAGGCAGGACGATTCGGAGGCTCTCGGGAACCCTGTTCCTGAGGGGCCAGGGTGAGGAGAGTGATCGAGATGAGAGTGATGGTGGGGTTCTGTGGAACCTGAAAGAGGTGTGTGTGGTGGATGACTGTTATGTTCTCCCTGTGGTGCTGTTGTTTTGGGTTTCCTCTAGCAATAAAACAAAATATAGCAAGTTTTCCAGAAATAGAATAATTGTTATATTTTATTGATATGTATTTGGCTTGTGTTGCTCTGTATTGGTCTGTATTTGTGTTTGTTGCTGCATTTCCATGTATTCCTCTGTATGCAAATTGGACTTTTACCAGTGTGTATATGGATTGTATTTGTACTTTATTTGTATACATTGCTGTTTCTGTATGTTTTGCTAGAGTGTAAATACAAAAATCCATTCAATAAAGTTGAATAAACCCTAGAACCCTAATAAAGATACCC
>NW_024581112.1:0-401 GCF_017639235.1 Corvus kubaryi | reverse complement strand
CTTGCTTTGCTTTACTTTTTAGTCTATTCCTCACTTTACTGTTCTCTGTCTATATTTCTGTGTCTGTGTTTCTTTTTGTCACTGTTTCTACCTCTGTCTCTGTTTCTCTTCTTCTCACTCTCTCCAATTATGTTTCTCTCTAGGTTTATTTTCCTATTTCTTTTAAACTATTTCCTTGTTTGTCTTTGACGCCATTTCTTTGCTTCTCTAGAACTCTGTTTCTTTGCTTTTCTATTTCTCCTTATTGCTCTGTTTCTCTCTTTTTGTCTTTTACGCTAACTCTGTTTCTGTCCTTCTCTATTTTTCTCTTTAACTCTGTTTCTTTGTTCCTCTGTCTTTATTCCTGTGCTTCTCTACTTTTCTCTTTCCTTTTCTCTCCAACTCTACTTTTCTCTTTCTCT
>NW_024581111.1:0-12260 GCF_017639235.1 Corvus kubaryi | reverse complement strand
TGGTATGTTTTGTTGATGTTTCCAAACCTTATAAGATTGTGAGCGTTCCAGCCATGTGCCAACAGTGTGGCTCTTTACATCCTACTACACTGATAACTTCAAATCGTGATCTTAATGTAATGATCTTTATTGAATTAATCATTTTAACTTGACGTAATGATCACTGGAGTGAACAGGTAAAGAGAATCTAATTCTTGAACAGAAAAAAAATCTAGTTTGATGCATTTACTTCCAGAGTGGGTTTTGCCTTCATTTTATTGACATAAATGTAATTTTTTTAAAATGCATTTTTTAGTTTTAGCTAGTCAAACTGATAGGCAAATGTAAAAAACGTTTTCAGGCGTGGCAGAAGGCGCGCGCTGATGGCTGGGAGAGAGCCTTCTGTGAAAAGAACTTCCTATCCCAAGCCACGATGGAAATCATCGTAGGAATGAGAACACATCTGCTCGGCCAGCTTAGAGCCTCGGGTAAACAGCTTGGAAGAAATTTTAACCTCGTTTTAAAGTCCAGCCTGTAGAAATTGTAACAGAAATAATGTTCACTGGTGTCATTTTTCTTACTTAATTTGAATCAGACCTTCACGTACACGTTGATGCGGGGTGTGGTGTAGATGAGGCAGTGCGGCTGATCTAACCGGAGGCATCCTCATCTCCACATGGCACTGCATTTCAGTGTCAAGATGAATTTCTTTGGGTCATTATGTTTTAGTAAATTATTCCCATAGGAAATGTCTTTGTATTGTAGAAAGTAATTGTATTCTGTGTTAGTCTACAACCCCTTATCGGGAGGGATTTCAGTGTAATGGTTTCTTGATGCTGTTAAGGTTGGCAGCGGTGAAAGATGCAACAAATTAGTAGTTTATTTCACCTTTGTTTTCAAATTCCTTTTGGGAACCAAACACAAGCTAACATGGCACCGTTTTGTCCTGTTCTTCTGACAGGTTTTGTGAGAGCCAGAGGAGGAGCTGATATTAGAGATGTTAATACTAACTCTGAGAACTGGGCTGTAATTAAAGCTGCCTTAGTGGCCGGGATGTATCCCAGTCTTGTGCATGTAGACAGAGAAAGCCTGGTGTTGACTGACCCAAAGGAGAAGAAAGTGCAATTTCATCCTACCTCTGTTCTTGGTCAATCTCAGTATAACAAGGTAAAATCACTTTGAATTTATAGCTCACAAAATAGAGCACTAGAATCTATCAGATGTTTTAGAAACGTCTTTTCCTAGTTGTCAGTACTTTAAAAGCAGCAAGGGCATTAAACACTGCAGCTTTAGAAAATACTTTTCCTACCAGTTGGTAGAATTGGAGTTGGTTCATTTTTCCATTGTTTCAATTAGTCCTTTCTCTAGATGGAACAAGGCAAAATGACAAAAAAACACCCCTAGTTGTAAAATTGTTGTAAAGATATAATCTCTTAAAAGCAAGAAGTTCTGCTCTGAAACTTTTCTTCTTTAACATCTCTTTTTAAAGCAAAGTATTTTGTTTCATGGTGGTAGGATAATTTGTGCATCTGGTTGAATTCTCTCATGCTTTTTTATTTGCATATTTGCTTAATCTCATTCCAGCCCCCTGCCATGGGCAGGGACACCTTCCACTAGTCCAGGTTGCTCAGAGCCCCACGCAGCCTGGCCTTGAACACTGCCAGGTTGAGGCATCCACAATGTCTCTGGATAAAATAAGAAAGATGTTAAAATGTATGCTAACTACAGGTAGAGGGTATAATAGCCCAGTCTTATCTGCTCTTGCACAGGTTCCCCCAGCAGATGGACAAGCTGCAGCCATCCAGGCCCTCCCTACAGACTGGCTTATCTATGACAAAATGACGAGAGCTCGCAAGACAGCAAACATCAGGTGCTGCTCTGTTGTGACACCTGTCACCGTGTCCCTCTTCTGTGGACCAGCCAGACTGCCAAGTAACGCCTTGCAGGCATCTTCAGCCTTCCGAGGTACGCTGGAGTGTGGATTTGGAATGTTTCCATTGGCATGCACCAGTGTGTGATGTGCAAAGCTTCTTTTTCAATCATTTTTAATGCATATGTTGGCGACTTCTGAAATAACAGTGTAATGATTCTTGTAGCTATTCAGGAATAGTTTGTAGGTTCTGTAACAAATGTCTCAGTTTTGGGATTCCTTACAGATTCATATCCATAATTGATGCAGTTCTGGGGTCTCAGAAACTACAGTGCAGTTTGTAAGGAGAGAATGCAGCCACAATGTCTAATGACAATACTAGTACTGAGAAGCATAGCATGTGTGTTCTTTTTCTCCAGACTGCTTTATTTGATACTTCAGACCAGATTATTCAAACTGAATAATTTAGAAACAATCAATGTGGCAAACAAGACATACTGCTTCTAGCTGACACATGCATTTTCAAGATATTTTCCACTGATAATTTCTAATGTCCATTAGCTGTGCTGTTAACTAGAAGTAATGGAGAATATATAGAAATTTCCTTTTTTTTCTTATTTAAATGGAGTGCTGTAGGAATGGAAGCAAAAATAACTGCTGCTAGTTCTCTAGGTTGAATCAAACTAAAAGTCCAACTTATTTGTGAAGCTTTTCTGTCTTGCTTTTAAACTGTTGACCTTAGAATAGTGTTCATGCTGATTGAATTGCGCTCTAGGAAATAAGGATTCCTAATTAATAGCCATACGTATCTATAATTTTTTTTTTCTTACTAGGTTTTTATCTAGTAATCTAGTAAAAAAATCTGCTCTTTTACTAGGAAATAGAGCCACGTGTGGTTTTACAAACAGCTTCAGGCAACAGCTGGATAGTGGCTTGTGAATACTGGTGAAGGTACATGTGTTGAGTCAGACCACATCAGTACAGGTTTTTACACAGTAGGATCTTCAGCAGGTCTGGCTACTTGATTGCTCCTATCTGGAGCAAAGACTCTGCAGTGTATTTGCAGAAAAGAAGAAGTAGTTTTACAACAGTTTGCATTGTAAAGTCAATTTTAGAAGGAAAAATATTTATTGCTGGTAATACGGTAGTGTTCAGGTTTTTGTATATAAGTAGAAATAATACAGAAATGCTAATGCACCTTTTCTCTTTAATTCAGGGGGAGGGGTATCTAATGATAGCAGTGACAGTGAGATGGAGGACAAAACAACTGCTGATCTGGCACTACTGAAGCTGGATGAATGGCTTCATCTCAAACTGGACCCTGAAGTACGTAAGAAATCACTCCTGTGTTTGCTTCATGTAGAAGGATTATAAAAAGATGTAAAAAGGTTTTTGTAACATTTGAGTAGCCAGGAATTTTCTCTAAGAATGTCATGGTCCGTTGGGGTCTGTCAAACTAAGTACTCTGTGATTTAACCCGTATTTCGTGAGCTCATCAAGAGTTAAAGGGCTTCAATCCCCTTTGGCCCAGAGCTGTCACATGAATTCACGTATTCAACGTGCAAGTCGCAAGGTTTTGTAACCTACCACCCATACCTTTCAAACCTTGTACCTATGAGCAAAAAGACAAAAAATAATTGGTCACCTAATCCAACAGTGAGAGTGCTCTTCCCTCTTCCTCCATCATGGGGTGTGGGTGTCCTGTCTCTCACATGAGGGAGCAGGAAAGCCTCAGCAGTCCAGATGCTGTTGGATCTGCTTCAGAAACTTCCTGGGCAATATGATGTTTTATGTGTCTGAGCTTGGCAGTTTTGTCTGTTTCCACAAGTGAGCACATTCTGAAGAGACTGCCAGACAAAAGATAAGGGCTGCAGGGGACAGCAGGCTGCAGGGGACAGTGGCTGCATAATGGCCCTTTTGCTCCTTCTGGCCTCCTGTCCTGCCTGTGTGGTGCTCCATCAGGCCACAGCATGAGCTGGGATAGCCAAAATCTGAACAGGAGCTGAGAGAACAGTCACATTGGCATATTGTGTTTTTCTTTCTCTGAGAGCATAACCACAATCGGATCGAAAAAGGAGCACTTGAAGCTGGAGCTGCTGAAAGAAAGTTGCTATCAGATTTCAGAAGGAGAAATAAAAACCTCTTTGAAACAGAAGGCTTTAGGTCATTGAAGAGCTGTGGCTGTGGTAGGAGGTAGTTTATGGATCATGAAACCCTGGAACTTACCAGCTCTAATAATAATGCTGTCTGTCCTAGACATGTCCAGAAGAGTGATTTTTAAAATTTTTTTTTTTCAATGGAAGCATTTCTGATAACATGGGAATTAGACTCTAGTCTTCTGAATTTAGTCATTGCATTTGAGCAGAAGTCTGTGTAAGAAAAATGTCACTTAGAGCTCTTTTCCCTCAGGTATGACTGAAGAGTGCATGAGTACAGATTGATTTGATAGGAAGGGCATAAAGCATGAAAAAAGTGGGTTTTCTAGAAAGATAAAAAGGAAAAAAAATCTGTGGATTTACAATACAATGTTTAGTACAGAGCTAAAGGAAATGTTCCAAAAATTACCTTGCGTCCAAGGAGAAAAAAGTAAATTAACATCTTACTTTAAGTTTAAAGAGTTATTCCCCCTCCCCAAGACCTTGGTCTTGCCTTTCAGTTTGGACCTTGTTCTCACTGGAATGCGAGGTGCTGCGTGATAGGAAAGAGGAGGGTACTCTCACCTGCCTGATGTAATTTTCATCAGTCTGTAACAGAATTGGAATTCATTACAGGCTGCTGGGATGCTGTTGCAACTCAGGCAGAAGTGGCACAGTTTGTTCCTGCGTCGTATGCGAGCTCCTTCTAAACCATGGTCTCAAGCTGATGAAACAACTGTAAGAGCCATTACAGCTGTTCTGAGTGCTGAAGAACAGTCTGCAGGTCTGCAGCAGCCTTCAGGAATTGGCCAGAGACCAAGACCTGTGACTTGTGAAGAGCTTCCTTTGGCATCTACATGGAAGTCAACCAACAGTAGAAAAAGCTCAACAGAAACTGAATTCTCTGACTCCTCTAGTGCTGAAAAGTAAGATGTTGAGGTCTTCTAGACACTGTAGGTTGCAATTTATGTATGCAAGCATCACTTAAATTTCTGCTAGTAATAAGGAGGTGGAAATAGTGGCAGTACAGTTGAAAGGTGTGATACTGTCCTATGCTGCATTGTAGTTTCACGGAGAAGTATTTCATACATGGGCCTGCTGTTTGAGAGAGCAGTCAGGAATATTGTCCATGAATTGTGATCTTTGAGAAGTAGCAGACGAGGTTTAGCAGTAGCATTAAAAAACAATGCATGACCGGTATGGGTTTTTAGTTAGTGTTTAATATATGTTGTAGTTGCTGTAATACATGTGGTCATGCAGTAGGCTGACAGGTATGCGTGTAAATTGTTCAGTGAGTGCTCGTGAAACTCAAGGCATGTTCTTTTTAGAGTTTCGGTGAAATCTACATCTCCTGCACTCCACCAGCCAAAGAAGTACAAAGAAAAAGACATTTTGCTCTCCAGACGATCCTCAGATGACAGATCAGCTCAGTCCTCAGTGAAGCCTGCAGACAGCGGTAGCTGTCCCAGCCCCTGTGCTGGTCCTTCTTCTCCAGTATCTGCAAAGGTAGAGTTCTCCAAAGTACCACCCTGCTCTTTGAAAGTAAAGGGATGTCTTGCTGATACCATTCTGCAACACTTAGGTATTTTACTGCTAAATTAGGAACCTGACTTAACTTTTCATTTATAACAGCTGCATAATGCTTCCTTCTGGAACTTAAAATCTAGACTAAATATCCTTGTTACGCTAGTTTAATACAGCAAAGATAGTATTTGTGGACTGCTGAGGTAAAGCTATCCAAAGTAAAAAAATGAGATTTTTTTTTTAAATAAATGGTGAAGGTGTATTAATTTTTTTCAACTAAATTAGTGCATTGTACACACACTTCTGAAGGTTTTGGATTCTGCCTTTCTGTTTCTGTAACAGCATCCATTGATACAGATTCTCTTTAAATATTGTGTTATCTGTGTTACCTGCCTTATTATGACTGCTTGGGGTTTTTTGTGAGGGTTATTTTAACAAAGCACACATTTAACGAGCTTATTGTCATAATTGTCCCCATATACTTGAATGGTAAACTGCAGTGATACTAAACAGATCACTGAAAGGAAACCTCATGGACTCGCTGGAGGATTTAGTAATTCCCCTTGAGTTTTTCAGCTTTTAGGTTGAGCCAGTGTAAAAGGAAGAAAACATGTTTCCTGAAGGTACAAATGGGAGTGGTGTGCTGTAGGCTGCAGTCTAGGATGATTAATTTTGGTGCCATCTCAAGGCGTGTCAGGCTTAAACAGATTGTAATTAATCACTAAACTTTTTACTCCTATTCTGCTCTACTTGTTTTCGGCCCCTCACACAGGAATTGTTGAGAAGTGCTTTCAAAATGTAAAATAGACGTCGGATACATTTTACAGCCATTTCAGACAGGACCAGCTGATTTTACGTTTCTTCTAGAAGCTGGAGGAGGAAGGGAGGAGCACAGTCAAGGATTTCCATGTTCGTGTGTGTAAAGCTTCAGAAATAAAGCCTGGTTTATTTTGTTGTCTTTATTAATTTAATTTATTTTTTCCAGGGTTGCAGATCTCCTTCACCAAGACAAAATAGGCCAGTTCGGTACTTTATAATGAAAAGCAGCAACTTGCAAAACATTGATATTTCTCAACAGAAGGGAATATGGTCCACTACGCCAAGTAATGAAGGGAAACTGAATGGAGCCTTTTGGGAGAGCAGCCTGGTTTACTTAATATTTTCTGTTCAAGGGTCTGGATGCTTTCAGGTGAGTCCTAATCTAAAACTAAGTATTAGCAGTGGTTGGTGGTTTAGGAGGCTGCAGCAGATGACTGTGTGTAGTGTGGACAGCTTTGCTTATGACTCCTGGCCTTCTGAGAAGCAGAGCAGTGTGCAAATGTCTGTGCTTGCTGAAGAAAGAGCATTTAATTCTTCTCTGAGACATGCTCTTCTAGTTAGCTCAGTTTGTCCCTCGAAGGCGGAGACAGAATTGCCTCCAAACATCATGAGTCAGAATAATGTTTATACCCTACATTAATCCTCTAAAACAACAAAAAGCGCCCCAAAAATCCCAACAAAGTCAGGGATTGCTACTCTTTGCATGCCAAAGTGTGTATTGTAAGTGAGCAAGGAGTTACAGGCAAGTCATAGCTTTCTAAAGCCAGGAAACTCATACATTTCTTTATTAAAATCTTAATAAAAACTGGTTTTATTCACTTCCAGTTAGGAAGCTGGCCATGATTCTTCCAGAGCTGCGTCTTGACTTCATGTTCAGTGAGATATAGGTCAACAGTTTGTTGGTCAAATCTCTGGTCAGTTTGAAGTTAAAAACTTGACCTGGTAGTGCAAAGTTGCACATTAGCTTTGAGCCAGCTAAATTCAGTTGTTCCAGGTAAAGAAAGGCCCACTTACTTCTTCATATATAAGCTCTTTGTAAAAATCAGCTGAACTGAAAATCTAAGGAACCAACCAAAACACAGCTGTCTTGGCAATACCACTGAAGGACTGCAGTGACATACTGTGTACGATGATTTGGCAAACGCAGGTGTAATACTGGCAAGTAATTTTCAGCAAGCCAGTTGATACCGAAAATGGGCGGTTGCATTGGCGCTCTCAGACAGGGAAGCGGGGGAGGGAAGACACGCCGACGTCAGGAGTGCAGGTGGTTGACCTTGCCCTGCCCTTCCAGTTGTGACAGGGCACTGCACCCTCGTGGGAATGTGGGATTAACTTCCCTATTAATCTTCTGTTGTCCCAACTGTCTCTTTCTAGTCCACATTTATTTTTTTTCCACTGTTCCTTTCATTAATTCTCATGTAAGTCTGCCTTGAGCTATCTAGGACTGCATGTCTTACAACAGCAGTGAGTGCTGCGAATTTACACAGTGAACTGCATCTTTTGGACTGCTGCATCCTAACTGGCATCAATTCACCTGAATAGTTGATACGTTGTCTGTGGGGTTGGGTTCACTTCTGGTTTGGTTGGGGTGTGGGCAAATCAGGGTGTCCTGAAGTAAGTTAAATGCTATCTCAGGTTTGGGGTTCCTTTCATTTTCTTTCTGAACACTTGTCATGGTGGAATTTTGTCCAGCTTCACTAAAGAAGGAAATAAAAGCAACTTTGACTTCTTTCTTGGAAGAACAGCTACACTCTCCTGATTCTATGCAAAAGTTAACGTAGAGGGAACACGAGAAGGAACAAATGGATTTCTGCAAAAATAACCTACAGCTGATGAGGAATGTGAATGTCTAACGGACTATTCTGTACTAGAATATTCATCTTGATTGCCTTCTGCTTCAGGTGGCTTTGCAACAGCTTTTTAATCTGTTATGAAGCTCAAAAAACCTTCAGTGATAATTTTGTCATTGAGAGACATTCCTTACGGTCAAACCCTACAAGGCATATTTGAAGTGGAAAAAGAAGTGCTACTTCTAACTTTCTAGGTGTAAAACATTCTGGAAGCTCCAGCTTCATGGTGGAGAGTGTGTTAATCACTTTGAAACTATTTTGAAAGTTTCACAGGAAGTTCAGTTATTTATCTCGTTCTGCCGCAGACAGATGTGGTCCCATTATGTCTGTTCTTTCCATTTTTGTCCCAGGGGTTTGCTAGAATGGGTTCAGCAATTGGGCGTGAGAAAAGTCAAGACTGGGGATCTGCTGGTTTCGGAGGTGTGTTTAAGGTGGACTGGATCCGAAAAGAAAGCATTCCTTTTCAGTTTGCACACCATTTGCTCAACCCGTGGAACGACAGTAAGAAAGTACAGATAAGTAGAGATGGCCAGGTAATGCTACTCTCTTCTAAAGTTTTCTTTACTTGGTAGAACTGTGTATTTTTTATTGGCTTGTTCAGTTTATCGCCACTTGTTCATGTGTCTGCTAATCTGAATCCCAGTTCATTGGTGCATTGTACCTTCAGCGAATGCAGAATTACCGCTGAAGTAATGGAGACATTTTGATAAGATCAAAACAGTTTCTTGCTTATGTGTTTAAAAAATGATTTAAAGGTGGATGCTTCCAAAAAGAAGTTGTTGGGGTTTTTTTGTAATTTAGTTCTGGAGGTTTGTGCCATGTTTGGTTGAGATGTATTCTCTTAGACAGTCTGTTACACCCAAATAACTTCATAATTAAAAGCTTTTTTCTGTAAAGCCTGAAGAGAATCCCGAGTTTTGAGGTAGAGTAAAGCTTAGGACCATTCTCAAATCTGTTAAAGCTCTAACTGCAACTACAAAAAGCCAGAGAATTGGCACAGAATTTCTCTGTGGCAGTTTCTGCCCTCTCTCCATCCCCTCCCAAAACATCTTGATGACTCAAGAGCTAAAGTTTTTGTTTCACCTTCTCTTCTCCGAAACTCTCTCCAGTTGTAAGAAACTGGAGGAAAGAAGTACAAGGAAAGGACAGCCACTGTATTTCCTGTGACCTCTCTTTCCACATTCTCCACCACACTTGATGGAATTCAACTTAAAAGATGTGGAAAATAATGATCTTGAGTTAGTAAGTGAGTGACCTGTGGGAGGTACGAAGTATCTGGTGCGTCTGTTCTTGTGTATGGAGGCAGTGTGTTCACTGGAATTATCTTTGTGAGAACTGACATCTCACTGGGAATGGAAACACCCCAAACACCCTCTAGGCCAGGGTGGCTTATGAAAGTTTTTATCTCCTGCTGAGCCCTAGTAAGAAAACCTTGCTCTGCTGGGAGTTCTAATGTTTGTCCCAATAGCAAAAGGGATGATGAGCTCTTGTAGAAAGTTTGAAAGCAATCACCGGCAACCTCACCTAATTCAGTAATAAATCGTTTCTGTATGCTCAATAGTAGCAGTGCAGATAACTTCCTGGATTTCCTGATCCTTTCTAGGAGCTGGAACCACAAGTTGGAGAGCAGTTGCTGCAGCTTTGGGACCGTATTCCTTTGGCAGGAAAAAGCCTGACTGAGCGTGCCAAGTAGTATGGCAGAGGTAGTTACTCCTGCGTTGCTTCCTGGTTTTGTGGTAGAGGAAAAGCTGTCCACATACGGTGTATCATCACTGTACAGTCTTTGTAGCTTGTGGAAGGAGAGGTACACTTGGTACTAAATATTCTGTTCATTTTGATTTTTTTCCAGCTGCTTTAGGTTGTTGAAACATCAGCCACGAGAACCAGCAGCATGTCTACAGTAAAGATGAGGAAGAAGGCGGCGCAACAACCTCCTGACGTTCTTAGTCATGCTGTGCAGCTAGAAGTGGAAAAATAAGAGGGAATTGTGTTGTTTTCAGTGTTTCCTTGCCAGCCTGGTTTTTGGCTGAGTTGGTTTTTTTACAGTAGTGTGCAGCTGATACTTAAAAATACAGTTAAGTTCAAAACAAAGTTTGAAACAATGGACCCCTTGTAAGTTGTCTATGGGTTTAAAATAGCATAGCAGACAGTTCAGATACGCAGTCTGCAGTTAAAGCTTTCTCAGCCCAGTACAAGGTGTGAGAATGTAAATGTTAATTAATCGGTCTTGCAGTTCAGTTAAAAAAATAATAACTCCAAATATGTTGAAAGGCTCTGTAAGTGTTGGTTGAACTTCTGCATCCACAGTGCAAGAGAGAAGAATGTAGTCATACAAACACCTAAGCAGCTGGAGATGTGAATTTTTAATTTATTTAAATGTAATTATTTTAAATTAAATTTATTTTATTTATTATTTAATTGTTATTGGATTTGATTATTTTAATTAAATTTCATTTAAATAAAGAAGGAGGAGCATGAGACTTTTGAGATTGGGTGCGTCCACTGATGCTTCTATTATTTTTCACCTTTAAGATGGGACTCACACCTTGACAAGCTGAAACAGTCTTTCAGAGGCCTGTGGCCAAGTGGCACTTCAATAGTTCACTAACTTAGGCACTGGTAGAAGAGTTGTATTTCTTTAAAAGAATATAAAAAATAATTACCAGTACCATTTCCTTGATCATTTAACATAGTCTTCATGCTTTCTTTCAAGTTGTTTCTTTTTCTTCCGTACCACTACTGTCTTGGTTTATTTGGCTTTTTCTTAGTCCTTAACGTACTGTACTGTAAGGCTGGTATAAATTCAGTGTGATCACTGTCAGCACTGTTTGTGGTCATTCTTTGGCTAAACCAAAACTTTTTTCTGCTGCTGAGCATCTACCTATTTTCTCATGTCTGTTCAGGGTATTACCCTGTGCCAATCCATTTTGCCTTCTGTGTAGCGACCTCCATACGTGAACCATCAGTTTTACCTTTGCCAGGACTAACTGGGTGCATGTAAGGCTCTACTGCCTAATACACTGTGTCTCAAGACAGTGCATGAGGCTCTTGCTGCCTTTTACAGTACTTCCAGGCCTGTGCCCACGCAGGAATGTGGGGCAGTAGTGCCTTGTACAGATCTACAGGGCCCTGTGCACTCCAGGGACGGAGCTGGCCCAGAGAGGGAGCACAGGTGGGGTGTAATGTTTGGTTAACCAGCCCAGGTAGGACTTCTGCAGCTTGATGATAAAAAGGACAGTCCAGCCATGGAATTTGCATTCCACAAGGCCACTGGCCAGTCTAGAACACTTGAGTGGAGAAGAGATTGTACCCTGCTTGCCTGCCTGACAGAGACATGGTCATGGTAAGTCTTTGTATGGCCAGATGTTAGATCTAGCTCAGTCATGGTGAAGTACATGATACTGTTATTATTATTACCCAAGTAACTGTGCTACTGATCTGTATTTTCTCGTGCACTGTATTTAGAGGTGGACTGTTTATCCCTTAAGCTGTTGGTCTGGTGTCTGTAACCAGCTCCTTTTAGCAGGGCTGCCTAAAGCCCTTTCACTGCAGTAGCACAAGTGGGCTGCCACTTTCTGTGATGATACCAACAGCATCATCAGCCTGCAGAAGAACTCCAGCACTGCAGCATAGTTTTTAGAGACACCTCACCTGCCTGATCATGACTGAGTGTGATCATCATACCTGAAGTGAAAACTAAAGCAGGAAGAAGGGCAAGGACCTGAACCTATCTGAAAAGTAATAGGGCAGCAACAGCCAGCAATTGGACACGATCCTTGCATTGGTGATGACAAATGGGACAAATGGCCTGTGACCATCCCCTCAGCAACAGTAAAAATCCCAGATTGGAGGTTGTTCTGTGTTAAAGAGTAAATTAAGTTCTTGCAAGCTAGACCCTTGTCCATAACTAGAGTGTGGAGGAAGGGAACATAAATAGGGTTCTGAAGGATAGTCAAGAGTTTTGCCAAGTTTGTTCATACATGAACAAAACTTGGCTGAGAAGTGCTGGTTCAGGACAACTCCAGTCATGTTCCTCAAGGTACGAGCTTTGCCAATGTCTCATGGGAAAATGCTGAGCTGTGC
>NW_024581110.1:1188388-1264736 GCF_017639235.1 Corvus kubaryi | reverse complement strand
GGAATGTGGTGGTGTTGAGGTGAATCCGTCACTGGGGCAGCCACTTAAAGAAGGTTTGGTTTCCCTGCTCCAGCTTCCCTAGGGAGCTCCAGAAATACCCCGTGGGGCTTTTGTCCTCATTGAGATAAGGCTAATTATTTGTTTTTAATGGACTAATTTTACACCCACCCCTGCTCCTGTGCTCTTTCATTTCATGTTGGTCAGAGCTTCCATTCCAGCCTTCAGCTGCTCCAAAGTGGTCTCTGGAACTGCTGCAACTTCCAGAGAGGTGAATCCATCCTGCTCTCCCCTTACCAGGCCCTTCCACAGTGGACTTTGCCTTCTTAATTTGTTGCTGCCCCAGAGCTGCATTTTAAGAACAAAAAGGAGGCTTTTCCTGTACAGGAAATCCAATTTTACCGAGATGGCAACCCAGGAAGACTTTGACAAGACTAAGGCCTGCTGGCTGAGGTGTGGATTCATTAGGCAAACTGCCCTTGGAGTTACATGGAATAACCTTTCCAGTGCAGCCTTGGCAGTACTGTCCCCTGGGAGCCGTGTCCTTATATTTATTGCAATTGATGTTGTTTGCTAAGCATTTCTTAAGGATTTTAAGCATGGCCAATTGCTTTCCTGGCCCTGAGAGCAGTGTCTGTAGGTACTGAGATCCCTGTCAGGATTTCTTGAAACTTGAAACTCTGCTGCTGTTATTTCACTGGGGGTAAATAAAAAATCAGTTCTGGAGATGAAGATGAGCACAGTGTTACTTTCACTCCGAGTTTGCAGGAGAGGCCATGTACTAAATTATTGGATTATTTCTACTTTGCATCACTCACATTTGCGAAACAAGTGCAGCAGTGTAACATGACTGTTGGATTTGATCCTCTCTTAACTTCCATAACGGAATGCTTCGTGCTTCTAATCCCTAATCCCTTTTCAATCTGTTCTTGCAAAGGACACCTTCCACTATCCCAGGATGTTCCAAGCCCCGTCCAACCTGGCCTTGACACTGCCAGGGATCCAGGGGCAGCCACAGCTTCTCTGGGCACCCTGTGCCAGGGCCTCCCCACCCTCCCAGGGAACAATTCCTGCCCAATATCCCATTTAAACCTACTCTCAGTTTGAAATTCTCGAGCTCTTTCCCTCTTGCCTTTGGAAAAAAATCGGGGTGGCTCACCTGGAACAAAGTGATATAATTTACTAGGAATTTTTAAGTGTTGCTCGGTGTTAAAATCGAAAAGAAGAGTTTGAAGAGGCACAAACTTGATGGAAACAGTTGGATCATCTTTCAGAGTTAGCAGAGATGGTCATGTGTAGGTGGACTCTTTCAAATGTAAATCAGGCTAAAATGAGCTGTTAAAAGCATACTGTGAGTAGGTTTTGTTGGATTTGTTTGTGATCAAATAATGCAGGCAGGGATTTGGGAAACGTAAGAAGCAAAAATTCCTCCTTTATGGATGGTTTTTGATAAGCACCGAAAAAGTAATATCTACTCCCCTGTAAGCTGCCCCTCCTGCAGCTCGGGATATTGCACACCTGTAGCTCAGGCTGAGCTGGAATCCAGCACAGGTATCCATATGGATGGCAGTGCCTTTTTGCAAGGCTCACAGGCAACAAAACCAGTTTTCCATTCCCTTTATCCTTATGAAAAGTCGAGTCTCGTGCTTGATGAGCCCGCAGTTGGGAAAATGAGCTGCAGCCAGATGGGGCTGGGTTTTATAGGAAAGCTGTTTAATTATCTGCCTTTCTCCTGCCTTTATGGGCTCAAAATGTGAGAGTTTGGAGGCATTAAATGTTTTATTAGAGTGACTGTTGTTATTAATGGCATTACAGGTCGGCTGGTGCTGTTAAATCAAATTTGCTGCTCTCACGGTAGTTGTGCTCAGTGCTCTGGAGAGGGGGCTGAGGTGAAGCTGAGGATAAACGCCGGTGCTTTGGGGAGTTTCAGACACTGGTGCTGGCCGGCCCAGGAACAGTCGGGGCTAGAAAGATATTCAAGTGCTCTTGAACCCCCTGTACATGTTCTTAATGCTTTTACAGGCTCTTCCTCGAGTGCTGAGAATGAGCTTGAATTTGTGGCCTTTTGTTATTGTAAGGATTATTTCTTTTTTTTTGTGGAAAAGACTGATAATTTCTGTGATGTCAGAAGTCAATGATCACCTGCGCTGCTTCTTGTATTTATGAGCCTCTGTTCACAGACTCCTTATTTGGTTCTTTGAAAAATACACTTTATTAGCATAGTCACAACAGCCTGGACTAGTGGAAGGTGTGTTTGGAAATAATGGTGTGTGTTGAATAAACACACTCGTTGCATTGTGCAGCAGGTTTTTGACAGAGCTCCATGTGAAGCAGTCAAGAGTCAGTTCAAGTTTGATTATTAATGGTGTCCAGAGCAAGCAGTTGCCTGTGAATTGCAGTGAATATCTGAATTCCGTGAACTGTTTTGAGAAATTACCTAAAAATCTCTTTTAGCCTGTAGTAATAATAATAATAATAATAATAATAATAATAATAATATTGAAGTACAGTATAATTATTTCATTTTTAATTTAAATTCTGTGCAGTGGATGTTGCTTAGTGCAGAAGATGAATTGGTGCACAGTGATCATTTTCTGATAAAGAAAGGCCTGATAAAGAGCCTTTCCACAAGTGCATCAACCAAACTCTTTGCTCTTGGATTATGTTGACTTTGAGACTGGATTCACTTGCTGCAGTGAATTGGCTGAGTGGGAATGGGCAGGCATTGGCAGCCCTGCCATTCCCACAGGAACACCTTTCTTTTGGAGGCTGTTTCACTTCTGCTTTAGCTCACACTTTCAACTTTTCAAGTTTCAGAACTGCTTTTATCTCTCTGACAAAATATGAACTACAAATGGGTGTGAAAATATTAAATACCCGCCTTGTTTGCAGGGAAGATGGAGTGGAAGTGTTTGAACTGTGTGTCCTGCCAGGGATGGTTTGTGTAGGGTTTCCATCCCTGACATGAAAATGGCAGATGAATTAATTGATGAATTGTACAGGGTGGACTTGTCAGCCTGGCTCTGGGATTCTGTGCCCAGAATTCTTCCTTTCCCCATGCCTGCAGCAGAGCCTGTCAAGGAGTTGGAATTGCCGGGTCCTTCGCTGTTTGGCTGTTCTGGGAAAGGGCACCTTGTGTCCCCTTACAGAGCCTTGGCAAGGCTGGCAGCTCCGCAGAGCTGGAGGATCAAAGCTCAGCCACCTCTCCTGCGCAGTGCCTGACACTTCTGGGTACCAGTGGCTGAGCTCTTTCTGCAGGAGCCCCAGAATTTCAGTCCGAATTCCCCCAGTGTAACACACAGTGCATTCTGTGCTCTCCATGGAAGTCTTGGCTTAAATATTTCCCCCTTGAAAGCTTCAAACTCCATGTTCAGCAATGTGACATCTGTGAAATTTGGGCTGTGATGTCACAGTGCCAATGAATCTTGGGAGGCTTTGCCATTCTCAGATGTCCTACATCAGTTCCACTGAATTCTGCAGATCCTGAGCTTAACTGATGAGGTTTTAATATGGACATCAAGCTAACTGGCCTCACCTGTCCTGTAGGACTGATGACAATTATTTCTCATATTTTAGCTGCGGTGCTGGGCTCTTCTTCAGGGGGAAGCTGTAGCAGGCAGGTTTGGCGTATATTCCTGATTCCTTCCCTTGTGTAACCTCCCTTCCACCTTTTCTGCCTGTGTCCTTTCAGAGGAGGACACAGGAGATGCTTGGAGTGCCTGTGGACAACAGGAGACCCTGAAGGCATTCATGCAGTCATTCATGATTTATGGGCTTGGCAACAGAGCTCTTATCTTTCTCCAGAAGTAAAAGAAAACAAGAACAGAAATGCCAGAAAATGAACAGTGGCATGTTTCTGCTTCTAAATCAAGGGAGAAATCAAGCAAACAAAACATTTACCACTAATCTATAAAACACTTTCAGCCAGTCTTAGATTCCTCATTTATCGTGCTGGTGCTATTATTATTATGTTCTTAATATTCCTTCATAAAACAGATGAAAAAATGATTTTCTTTATGTGGATTTTTTCATGAAGCTCTTTTACCCTATGATTTTTGCTTTTGCTTCTAAAACTTTACAACTCCTTTTTGTGAGAAGGAGACTTTGGTAACCTGTTGGTTTGGTTGTGTTGTAGCTCATTCTGCGCTATAAACACACCAGCATTTCCAGGCCTCTTTGTACTTATTTTTTTGGGCAGTGCTCAAAAAAGTAAAAATGTTATTGTTTGAAGTGTTTCAGAGTTATTCCTGGCAGGGAATGGACCTTGTCCCAGCCAGCATCTGCTGCCTGGAACCATTTCCTGTCAGGAGGCCGGATCTGGAGCTCCTTCCTCGCGGAGAGGGGCTGGGAGGCACCTGAGGACAGGGACCTTGGCCACTCGTGCCTGGCTGCAGGGCCACAGCTCAGCCAGCAGTGGCACTTGTGTCTTTTGAAGAGTGTCTGGAATAGAAAAATCCCTTTCCTGTGAAATTATCTCATCAAAGCGCGTGGGGAATTCCCAGTGGCTGTGCACAGCTGCGTTACCTTCGCTGTCAAACATCACTTCCATACCTGTGGGGTTTTTATGGATCCTGTGGATTTTTTTCTCTCCCAAGTTAGGCTTTCCTTTCCCTCTGCAGTAACATCTGGTTTTGATATAATGAGGAATAAAGTTGAACACTTCTTCAGAGCTGTATACTCTATTGCAAATATCTTCAGAAATTTTCTACTGTTCAGTAATAAAATTTAGTTTGTTTTATAGAAAAATTCCTCTGCAAGTTTCATTTTATCAGAGCCTGAAAGCTTTATCTGACAGGGGTGATATTCAGTCATTTTCTATTGGAGCCATTTTTATTGGTTATTCTTTCAGGAATTAGGCAATGGTTATTACTCGTTCTGGGAGGTTTCCCATAACCTACAGAAGTTATAGCATGTACTGTTCCTGCCGTTGAGAGAAAATAAATCTCTTACCAGAGTTGGGGTTTTTTTGCTTAAATTCAGATTAATCGGCTGTGGTAGGAGTTGTTCTTTTAATCATTTCTAACAAGGTCATACACTGAACAATACCATCCATAAAAGGCTGCAGCAGCAGCAGAGAGGGTGTAGTCCTGGAGGTAAGCACTTTGTGTGACAGGTAATCCACTGGAGACAGCTGTGTTGTTCATCATTCCAGGCATGAAAAAGCCATTAAATCCAGGGAATGAATGAGGAATGTGGCGCTGCTCTGGCTCCCTCTCCTCTGCAGACTCCGTGTAGGCAGGGCAGACTCTTTTCTTGCTGTTTTCAAGAGGCCATTTGCTGGTTTTTGTCAAAAAGAAAAGCCTCCCTCCCTCCCTCCCGTTTTTTTTTAAGCAAAAGCTTTCCAGGCCCTGTGAATTATTAAGATCTGTTAGCACAGTTGCTCTTTCTTTGGGAAATTGGCTGTCAGAAGTAGCAAGAGAGCTCTTAGAAGTCTCTTTGCTTTTGATTAAGTGGAACAGTTGGATCGGTAACAGATTCCAGATTTTATGTGACAGTTCCTCATTTCTGCACAACCTGTGCGATTCCAAGGCCTCCTCTGCCATGTGCCCGTGCAGCTCCGTGTGTATCCATGGAAATCAGGGATTGGGCACACACACACACACACAGGGTCACCCACTGGACACTGCCACAGCGCTCCCTTGGCTTTTCCCAGAGCACAGAATGTGAACAATGCACATGGAGATGGATTTCCTACAGCTGCTTCCTTAGGGAGCAGCCTCTGCAGTGATCCAGTAAATATTGTGTCACTCAGAGCAGAACATCTCTTGTTTGTGCCACCTATTAATGAAGTCATGGTACAAATTCCTTACATTTATGAAGTGTTGGTTTGGAAAATAATCTTTGGGAGAATCACACCTCACGACTTCCCTACTTTCTACAACCAGGGAGGCTGGCAGTGTTTCATATTTTTGGAGCAGTCTTATTTCTTCTTTAAAGAGAAAAGGATTTTTCCTCCACAAGTCCATCTTCTCCATCAGCTCTGGACAAATGGCTGCACTTGGTTCAGGTTTGTGTTGAGCTTAACTGCAAGTGTACCAAGCTGTGGTACGTCCGTGCCTGCAAGGTAATGAATATGGATTTCAGTGGAAGCTTTTTTGAGAAATGTTTTGAAGTTTACCTCCTCTTGAAACAGGTTTTCAGCTCAGAGGATTAGCTTGCCTAATTAGCATATATTAGCATACATAACTTGCCGTACGGTGGAAGGAGATCTGTTCAGTGCAGGAGCATGGTACCAAATACGTTTGCATCTTTTAAATGGGATATTTTGTTCTTACTGGACAGTTCTGGCCTGGGCTGGTTTAAAAAGCTGGAAAGCCTTCAAAGGGACAACAGGACATGGAGATCTTGGAATTTTCTGATTTCACTGCTGTCTTCTGGAGTTAACTTTGGACAAACAGGGCTTTTGGGATGGTGTTGGTCTCTGGAGTGGAGCACAGGCTGAGCTGCTCAGAGGGCGTGGTTCAGGGTCCGGTTGGAATTCTAGGGTAGCAATGCCCCTTCTCCAGAGTTAATCCTGGGTTTGATGTCCGATGTTGCACCTGAGATGGAAACTGACGACCATTTATAATCTGGGGACGACAAAGCAGCTTTGGTAGGAAAGGATCTGGGCTCCTGGTGGGTGAGGACCTGAATATGGATCAGTAGCAGTGCCCTTGTGGATAATTCCCTGCTGCTCTGGGAATGGCTTATTCCTCGCTCTTGGGCACTGCTGGGACCACCTGGGGCCCTGGGTTCCCTGGGAGCCCCTCAGGTGGGTGGGCTGGGGGGCAGCAGGAGGGGGACGCAGGTTCTTGCTCTGGATGTGCCCAAGGAAAATGAAAAACAATGTAAAAATTACCTAAATGGGCAGAATTTTCCATTCTGGATTGGAATATTTGTTTCCAGGGAGGATGTTCAAACACTGGAACAAGATAACCAGAGAGATGATGGAATCTTCATCCCTGGAGATGCTCCAGACTTGTGTGAGCAGTGTTACCTCACTTTTGATTTGGTTACAGGCCTTGGCCTCAGGAGGCTTCTGGGCTTAATTTTTCTGTGATTCCTTTGCTTTTTGGAAGCTACCACCTCAGTCGAGGAGTGACGTGGCCCAGAACAGCTGTGGATGCAGACCTGGGCTGTGGGCAGAAGCTGCTCTGGCTTGGTACAAGGTTGCTGTCAAGACATTGGACACAAGGAGCAAATGAATATTAGGAACAGAATTTCCCTGCCAGCTTCCCTCTCTGCCACATTGTGGGACTTACCCTTTTTATTTCACTTGTTTTCTGAGGCAGGAACATTTTTCCTGGATTATTTGAGTCTTAAAGAAATTAAAGTTCTCTGAGCTGAGACATCCAGTTTGCTATTTAGAGCTCTTGGAACATTCAGTGGTGGTGATGCATTGTGCTCTGACCCTTTTTATATCCCGAAAAGCATTGTTCCCATTCCGTAATACAGCCTGGAAGGACGAGTGCAGCGTTTGCCATCCCTCTGTCCTTTCACTCTTGTTTTCGTCCTTTTTAATGGGCTTTCTGGTGGAATTTAGAGCTGTAATTCCCTGCAGTACAGCACTCAGCACTCAGGACGATGTAAGTTGAACAAAAAGAGGTTTTTACGCCGGGTTATACAAAAGACATCAGAATTCCAAGCCAAACCTCAGAACTATAAATGCCTGAGCCAGTCTGGGGGATGTTACCTGGTCACTGCCTGGCAGGGATGGGTGTGCTGTGCCAGATCTCCTTTCCCCTGTGCAGGATGGATGCTGTTGGTGTCTTAATTCCCTACTGCCTTCCTCCTCCCTACTGGAATTTAAGCATCAGGATGTTCTGTGATTTCTAATAAAACTTCTTTAATAAGAAAGATACTTTGAGGGGCCCTTATTCTTAACGAGGCTTAATGTGCTGTTTGTGGTGGTGGTGAGGAGTTCGTGTGAGACCCTGGGTTCCTTTCATTTTCCACCTTGGAATTACACGTCAGAAAATTACAGGAAGTTGGTAAGAGGGAGCAAATAATTTGTGAGATACAATCAAGCTATTTTTTTTAGCATGTTATCTGCTTCCTCTTTCAGGAAAATATTTCCTCTGAACTATCATCATGTAAAGGTCCTTCGTGGGATTTTCTGCTCTGAAACCAGCTCCTGCTCTTGGGGAAGTTGCTAATTAGGCAGAAATGGGATTTTAACCTGTCTTATCTTTAAAGGCCAATTCATCCTGTCAAGTCTACGTTCAGTTGTGAGAGCACAACCATAAATCTTTTTAATACACAGCCAAGTCCTGGCTTTGTTGTGTTGGATATTTTCACCAATTTCTGTGGGGCAGAACTTGTTCCTTGTTTGCAGACAGATCATTTAGTATCCAAGGAAAAGTGGTTTGGTAGCTCTGGTGGGATTGCTTGGCACACATCTGTGTGAGGAAAAGTTTCTGAAATTAAGCAGTAATTAATTTGTCCTTAAAGAGAAATTCATGTAAGGAGTGGGGCTGAGTTTATGTAGTGCAGTGTTTAAGGGAGGTCAAGGTTAAATAGAGCCATATTTATGTTTGGGGTGGCTGTAGATCCACTTTCCAGTACAGGAGGATTTTGGAAAGGCTGAGCAAGAGATGCACCAGGCAGGGTAAAAGAAAGGTTTCCTGGAGGTAACACTGCAGGAATTCCCCTGGTGGTGTTAGAGAGGCAGAGAAAGGATCAGAGGGCCAGGCAAGCTGGAGTCATGATCTGAATAAACTTTGGAACGGAGCCATAAGAAAACCTCAGAACCTGTTTGGGTCATTTGTTGGGTGGAAGGAAACTTGGAGCTGTGACCTGAAATGCTGTTTGATTTCAGCTCAGGATCCAGTCTCGGTCTCCTGCTCTGGGAATAAAACCTTCTGCAGGTGGTGCCAGGGCTGATTCTGAGGGGCAGAACCTCCCCACACAGCCTGACTCAGGTCTGGATCCCTCTTGCTATGATAAACAGATAAAACAGCTTAGGAGAGCTTTTGTTAAATCCGTGGTTACTTGGCTATCCCTCTGTGCCTTGGGGGAAGCTGGAATGGTTTGTGGGGTAAAGCATGAGATTTATAACTAAAGAAATGTTGGATTTGGTTGTTACTCAGCTCCATTGGGAACTCCCATGGAGGGAGGGCTGTGTTTCCAGTGTTTTGTGTCCTCCTAAAGCTGTTGGAGGAACTGTGTGTTTGAAAATATTATTATTAATAACAATGCATATAAATTACTTACTAAAAGAAAGGTTAGAAGTTCATTGTGCTTTATACAGGCACAGTGCATTGGGCTTCAAATTGCTGTAGAATGAGGGAAGGGTAAGAAACTCACTTTGGGGTGACCCACCGAGCAGCTCCAAACAGTTCTGAAACCTGAAGAGTTATTAGATGCTAATTAAAAATAAAAAAGTCCCTCTTCTTAATGTGTGGATTGTCTTCCCAGAACACTCCCACTGTGAGCAGTGTCTGGATTGCAGCTCCCATTCCACAAGCACAGAACTCAGGGAGCACCTGTGGTATTTACATTTAGATTTACATTTACACCAGGGCTCAGATCACTCCTTTCCCTCTGCTTCAGTTTTCTGTGCCAAGTTTGTTTCCTGGGCCCAGATTTTCATTGTAGCTCAGATGTCACATTATGAAACTCCAGTGGAATAAAGTGTGCCTGGTTTTTGGGACCTCAGGGCAGCCAATAACTTAGATTTGGGCAATGATGCCTCAGACTTACAGGAATTCTGGAAGTGCTGGCACAAGGTAGTGGTGATTTCCTGTTTGCTGATTTCTCTCTTTTCCATAGGTAAGCTGCAGATGAGATCCATAGGGAACGGTTCTCCCACAGCTTCAGACAGTTGTTTCACTGATTAATGGCTGTAAAGTATTTAATGAGCTGAGGTAGGGGAGAAAACATGAAGTGCATATGATCTCAAACCCTCAAGTTAACACACCCATAATCTGTGTATTTTAACTAATTTCAATAGCGTGTGCCAATATAAAAGATAGGTTGGAATTGTGGCCCCGGGGAAAGGGTAAAGATACAAAATTGGAGGCATTGTTTTCCTGCTGTAATTTAGCATCCCCTGGGAGTGGTTTAAGGCTGCTCATTGGGTGCACAGCTGGCTGCAGGGGGGCAGCAGATTTTGATGTCATTGCAGATGGAATTGCTGCCTGACAATCACCCAAATCAATGTAATAGCAGAAAATAATTGAATAATTACATTTATTGTGTAGGTGGGAGGATAAGACACATCTAAGTCATTATGGAGTTCAAGAGTTGGGTTTATCTGGAAGTTCTGGTTTGCTCTGAGCTGATAAGGATTCCAGTGTTTTAGTGGTGCAGTGTGGATTACAACTTCAGATCTTACTAATAATGCAATTTTTCCTATAGCAAACTGCAAGGAAGGCACAATTAAATAAAAATATTTATTTTTGCTCTCCAGGAAAGAGAATATACCCCAGCTAATAGTGTCAGCTCCTCCAAGCCTTTGGGTGTGGGCAGTGCTGCTGAATGATATCTCTTATCAAAACCAGGTTGGCCCTTGGGATGGAAGAGTGGTACAGAAGGAGAATGAATAATTAGAAATGATGTTTTGTTTTTTGGCAAATAAGACATTCATAAGTGACCAGACCAACTCTAACCTAATAAAACATTTAAGATCTTTTTTCTCATTGCATGAAAAAAAAAGTGAACAGCTACGAAAAGTAAGTAGCACCTACTGAGTGCAGGTAAAAAATTAAACCACAAATGTGCACAGAGGAGAAGTTCAGTGTCCTCCTTCCTTTTGAAGTGTTCTCTTAAGGTTCAGAAAAGCAAAAGCCTTTGAGGGAGGTGAGACCCAGGTGTGGGATGGAGTTTCCTTGGTGAAACATCCCTGCCAGTGCCTGGAATGCCGACAGTGGCAATGGTAACAGCCAGAGTTTAGTCTGTGGAAATCTATTTTTGCTTTGCACACTGCTGAATTGCTGCCTTCTGTGTGTTTTTCTCCATATTTTTAATAGCGAGAGAAACATTATTTTATCAGTGTCTTCTTTCTTTAAACTCCAAATTAGTGTAAATTAATCACAGTTAGTGGCTGCTGCTGCAGGAAGTACTGGCAGGATGGATGGCTTTTGTGTGTGTTTAATATGTTGCTACTTCTTGTCAAATAGACTTTCCTCATACTGAGTGTGCTCTGAGTAATGGAAGATGAGAGGGGAAGGGAATTAAATCCCATTTATTCAGTGGCTTATTGTTTCTCTCTCTCATCTCTGAAACCCTCCGAAAGATTAATTAATGGATGACAAACATCTCAGCTTCATCTATCCAGCTGAAATGCTTGATGGAACTTGGAGCTCATCATCAATTTATTATTAGCTTAGCAGTAAAAAGATAGGAAATAGTGCAAAGTGGAGAGAAACCCCCAAATCCTTACCCTAATATTGATAAAAGGACGAAGAATTGTTCCTAAATAACTGTACCAGTGGAGATCTTTGAGCTCTCCATAAGTTCTGGCCACATTCCCAGGAGGAAGCAGAGCAAACAGGCAAGGGGGGGATATGGTTCCTATTCTGTCCTCATTGTAACAGCAGAAATCCAAAGTTTGTTCTTACAAAGCACTAAAAATGTCATAACATAGAATGGCCTTTTTAGGCCTGCCTGGATGCTCTGCAGAGCAGTTATTTATGCATTGCAGCTTTTTGCCGCTGAAGCAGAATTACAATATTTTAGATATTCAGGGAGCTGTTTTTAAGCCCTTTAGGCACTGCAGAAACACAACATTTATTTGTAATTGCCGTTCCATGTGCAACTTGTTTCGATGTTCTGGACAGGGACGTGTTGTTCACAGCGTGTGAGCCCTGAAGAACACCCATGTATACAGCAGAAATTCTGATTAAATTGATCAGGCAATTTATTCTCTTATTTCTAGATTATTTCCCCCTCAGCCCGTATTCCGAGTGCTGTTGGAAGGCTTGGGTGCTTTTGCCTCTAGGAGGAGATGCTTCCAGCTGCCTTTGTAGGATCAGACTGAATTTCAGTCTGATCTGCTTCCAAAAAAGGGGGCCAATTCCTCCCCTCTGCCTCCAGCTGGGCTTTTCTGCCCCAGTCTTTGTCACTGTTGGTGGCTGCACCTCTCCAGAGGTCCCTGTGCTGGCAGATCGTGGTGGAACCTGATGGAAAAGTTTGAGAGGAAAGTGGGGATGCGAGAGTAGGAGAGAAATAGGGGCAGGAAGGTGATACTGAGAGGGGTCAGGCTGTGGGAGCCGGGGAGCAAATGTCACCCTGGTGATGGAACCATGACCAGCCTGGCCCTGGCATGGATGGCACACTGGCAAATTGCAGACCTTGGAATACCCTGAGGGCCTCCAGTGCAGCAGCATTAAACTCAGAGCGGAGGCTCAAGTGCTTCTCCAAAGTTCTGAAAATCTTTGCTTTGCAGCCCTGAGTGCTGTGCCCAAAATGTGCCTCAGCACCTGCCCTGAGCCTGCCTGGCCAGGCTGCCCCACAAGGAACTCTGGCATAAGCAGATTAAAAAAACATTAGAAGGGGAGAAGAACCAAATCTTCTAGTTTTCCTTTTCAAGGTTTATTTTAATCTTCATTCCATGCAAAGATTGAAACAATTGCTGGTGTTTTGTCCCTTCCTGCAGGTCCCCTGCACTGCTGCACCCCTGGCACGTGTTTCAGTCAGATCTCAGTCTGGGTTTGACACCAAAATCCCTTTAGTTCCTAGTTTAGTTAGTGATGCCATCACACTTTGAGTGCCTGCAGTCTCTTACATGTGCGTTAGTCATGGATGGGAATGGATGGGGTTCTTTTGTGTCTTTTTAAGATGAATGAACTCACTCTGTTTGGTCTTTATGGATGGTGGTGCTAAAGCACAAATACTGAGTTACTCACTGAAGTCATCACTTTGGGAACAGGAGAAGGAATAGAACACAGGCTTTTTCATTTTTATTTATTTTTAGAGCCTTACCCATTGTTTCCTGTATTTTTTTTTATCTTTTAAGGTAGTAAGTCTTATACAAAAAGCTTTCTTTTCTGCATTTTGATGATTTCCTTTAACAAATACCCTAAGTCATAAATATTCCATTGCTTTATTAAAAAAACCAAACTCCACCCAAAGGAAAAAACCCAAACCCACACAAAACCCTCCCACAAGTGCAAGGCAAACCCAAGCAAATCTGTTTGTATTTGAAGGATTAGTTTCTGTTTGCCTGTGGCTGTAGCCCAAAGACATAGATCAGGCCAGACAATGTGGTTTTGTGGGGAACAGACAGAATAAAATTTCCCAGTATTTTCTTTGAAACCATATTTTCTGTTTATAAATGTTACAGTATTTAAAATATTCTTATTTGACTTCCTCTCCCTCTTTTCAGATGGGGATATTTTCCTGCATAGTAAATTCAGCTATGTGTGAAAAAATCCTGGGTTTGAATTATTGAAAGTTAAAAAGGTCTTGTTTTTCAGAAATCAACTCATTCCAGATTGGTTTTAACCTAGATATTTCAAACGTGATTTGGGTTGAGAGAAACAGTTCTGTGAGTGCTCCCAGCAAATATCTCATCCCTCTGGGCAGATGCCATTAAATAAACATGTGTTCACTACTACATAAGAACATTATTTTTCTAATGTGGCATATGCATGACAAGCACAGAAGGCTCAACTGTCAAACTTGGAAAAATATCTGTGTAGCTAATTCTGGGCTTGCTCTGCAACCAGCTTTTGCATATGCTACAAGCGTTGTTTTTCTGCATAAAATTCTTTACTTTTGCTTTTCAATATCCAATCTAATCCTGGGAGTGGAGTAAGCCATGGAGTAACAGGACGTCACTGAAGCCCTGCGAGGTAACTGATGTAAAGCAGAATATGTGCTGGTGGAAATGAGATGGTATTAAACCACTGGACAGGTCGATGTAATTCATGATTAATTCAATGTTACTGGATAATTTTGGAGGGAAGAACCTTTTCCCAGCATCCAGCCTAAACCTCCATGACCAAGCTCTCCTTGAAGAGGGAGGGTGAGTGGTTTCAGCGTGTCCCGAGAACTGATCAGGATTCATTTATGGAATTAGCCAGCCCTCAGAAAGATCAGCCCACCCGCCTTCTGCTGACAGGTGCCCCTGAATGTGCCCTTTTCTCTGGCCAAGGTGTGTGTGAGCAGCATGGAAGCCTCTCCTTTAAAAATTTCCCCTGGATAGCTTTCCCAAGCCTGCAGGGGATGGGCGCCACGGAATGATTGCCTTTAGAGGTCCATGGAAACTGAAATAGAATTGTCGTCTGGGGTTACAGCATTAACAGCATCTCCCTTCCCTGGATGCTGCACAACCATGATGTAATTAATTAAATATATCTGGACAGTGGGAATAAAGGATCTGGCAGAGGGGCCTGTCTGGAGAGCAGGAGCCGATGCTGCTGTGTCTGGGGCCTGCAGAGTCACGGGGGGTTGGCACTGGGATGAGCTCGGGCTGTGGGATGGAGTCACTGGGCAGTTCTGCCTAAGGCTCCAGGTGAAATTGTTGCAGCCAAAAATTCATCCATGGATTTTACATTTGTCGTGTTACAGATCCAAAAGGGATCCAGTGAAGCTGAACTGTCTGAAAGTTTTAGGCAACAAAAGTAATGTGTGTCACCTGCCAGCCATGTGTGCTGGCTGTAAAAGATCACTCATTTCTGACTTTGAAGTTGTTCATTTCCCCAAACTTACTAAAAATGATGGGCAAAAATAACTACAGCCCATTCATTGCACCTCTGCTCAGTTACTTGCTGTGTGTCATATTTATATAATCAGTTGCATCTTTTAATAAATTTTGAAAAATTGGGGCTCATTGACGTTCCAGACATGGTCGATTATTCTTTTAGGTTTAGAAAAATGGCAGTTAAGTAATCACAATGCTGAGAATTGTCTGAGAATGATTGTTGTAGATTTTTCCAAGTAGTAATCACAGGCCCTGCTTAACCAGCTCCATATGGCCCAAGGCATGTAGGCAGCTCTAAGTGGGACAAAGAGTGTTGGAGTGGTAATGAAATATGCAGTAATCATCAGGGCTGTGTGAGCTCTTTACATTATTTCACACTGCTGCTTTGAAACAAAGAACAGGATGTGGCACATTTAATGCTTTCCCCTTGAGAATCCGTTGGAGTAAAGTTCAATTTTTAATTCAAAAGGCAAGGGAAGCTGCTACGGAATTAAAGATGTGGATGCTGCCCAGATGAGCTATAAATAACTTATCCATGAACAGCAAACCCTCTCTAACAGTCAGGAGCAGATAAATGTGCCCCTCCGACAGCGTACTCACCCTGAGCCCTTCCTCTCACATTTGGGTTGGGCTTTTTCTGCTGAGTAATTTTGCTGTAAAAATGGCCTCCAGTTAAACTGGGTTAAACTGGGAGATGCAGATGAGAGCTGTACCTTGCAGATAGAAGCACAAGTGCCTTTTGTTTTGCTGTTCCATGAATCTTTGTGCTGGCGCCTGGTGGGATGTGCCTGGCCTGTGCTGCCTCCGGAGCAGAGGGGCCTCAGGAGCAGAGGGACACCAGCCTTGGTTCCCTTGCCTCCCAGCACTACTTTTTCCATTGACCATCTCTATCCAATTCCCTGTTTGGCTACTGCTGCCCAGTTGCTGTATCCAGTGGGTTTGGTAGATTTTAGGGCACGTCCAAGTGTGGAGGTTTCTGTAGTTGCTCACCAGCAGCATCATGGAAAATGGTTCCTGGATACAAACACCCCGCCAGAGAGCAACAGTTACTGCAGGGTGGCTGTTCTCTTCTGGCAGAGCTCCCAAAGTGAAAATGTTGGTGTTGTATTGAGGTAATTTTAGTTTTGATAGATCTGAAATTGCTTCTGAGCTTCCTCCCTCCTACTCTCTTGCTTGGGTTCAGATGTATCCTGGTGTCCACTGGGGAGCCAGCCAGGAATAAATGAACATCTTCCAGTGACAAGGTTCTGGTGTGCACTGGTTTGACGTGAATATCTCAGAGTTTGGATAATTCCTTAGCACTAGGAGTACTTAATACCTTAAGTACTTTCTTTAAAAAATTGTCTTTAAAAGCATCTGTGGTGCTGTCCATAATATTTTCTTGAAAAATGAATTTATTTAATGTTTTTAAAGGGTGGTGTAGAGTATAAGACTCTTCAATATATATGTGTGTGTGTACATATATATTTGTATATATATGTGTATATACACACACAAGAGTCTTATCTCCCTTTGATACACCAAAATAAGTTTATTAAACAGCAATGGTATGAAGCCAGTGACTTCCACTTCTTTCTTAATTTGGAGTTTGAAAATGAGCCAAATGAGAAGTAATTTGTTTTTTCCTCTTAGTTAAGCTTGTGTGTATTTGATTGTGTAACTTTTACCAAAATTAGCTTATTTACAAGTAAGCGTGGGGCCGGGATGCTGCAGGAGGGAGTCCCTGGCACCTGGGTGCTCAGCTCTTGGGAATGAGCATCTCCAGCTGGGTGGGGCAAGGAGAAGCTGCCAGGTACTGCTGGAATCTGAGCAAGGGGCACGATGCAGGAACTTTGAAGTCTTCTGGACTAATTTGTGCCTGATGCCACGTGAAAGGCATTTAAAATATAGAGAGACCAAAAGGAAGTTGAGTAGGGTGTATTTTATTTTAACTGCAGAATACATGCAGCATTCCGATGGGGACATCTTGGCAAGGAAAAGACATTCAGACCAGTTCTGTGAAATGCAAAAGTGACAGCAGTGAGAACAGGGATCTATTGCATTACAGATTTGCTGACAATTCCTGGGGAATTTGTTGGGAATGAGGAGAATTTTAGGTGTAAAACACTGCTCATCAAACTTGTTTTCCCACTGCAGTGGGAATCTCTTGCCGAAACATATCCCAGTGGAAGTGAAGGACTGGTTAAATAATTTGTCTGGCTGTTACTGGTCTGTCTTGGAAAAGATTCTCATGTGTGGTGAAATTATTTCTCTTCCCTAAACATAGGAACTTCAGGCATTTTCTACCAAGGTTCTTGTAGGTTTTCATAACCTGATTGATTCTAATATTGCATAAATTAAAAATATCAGTAATTTCCCAGAATTACCCCCACTGAGCTGACTTTTATTCCTTTCTGATATCCCAGGTAAAACCCATCACTGTTGTGGCTGAAAGTTAAGTTTTGGAGATAAAGGTTAAGTATCAGCAGTAGAGACCTTTATTTTTGTATTTTTAACTGAAACAGAGGTGGTGCAGTTACTTTAAACATTAAATCCTATTTAGTAATTGTTATTAGAAAAACACTGCATATTGATCATTTCATTGTGCTAATGCTTCAATGAAATAAAAATAAAGCACCACAGAGCACATATTAGTTATTAAATGTGACATCAAGATGCATTTTGTTTATGTGATGCTTTCTGCAAAATCCTGGGACAATCCTGGGAATTAATTTAGTGGGAGCCCATCTCTGCCATGATTATGTGGAAAGCTCAGGGAGGTGGGGATGGAGCACAGCTGGGTCGGGAGGTGCAGCTGGACACAAACTGTGCTCCCAAGGTAAGGGGCACAAGGAGTGACCCAGGGCATGGGCTTTATGTAAGACAGCTTAGGATGGTAGCTCAGAGCAATTACATGCAGAGTTATTAAACTGGGATTATCTCCCTGTTGCTACCCTCTTTAAACAACCCAGACATGTTTTGTGGAAATTTAAATGCATTGTAGCTGGGGTTTTATGCCAGCAAAATAATGTCTGGAGTAATTGTGATGCTTTGTGCTTGAAGGCAAAGGCCTCTTACAGGCTATGGGGGTATCACATAAACAAGAAGGAAAGAATAAAAGAAAATAAATTGTCAGCAGCATCAGTCATTGATCTCTTGGTTGTATTTGATAACAGCCTTTATCAGGATGAAGAATATATAATGGAGTACATTTCCAAGAGGATATATTTCCAGCTGGTTCATATTCTGCTTGAGGGGGGAAAAGTAAGCAAACCCAGCCTTCCAGTAATCTTCAGCTGAAGCTTCATTCGCTGTCAGATTATGCTTAAATGTTACAAGGGAGTGAAATTCTTTGGCCCAGAGAGATGGAGCTGAGTGGGGCTGCCAGGGTGCCGGGAGATTTCACGGGGGGATTTTACCCTATTAATTTGCACTGAGACTCAAGTGCTGTGATTTGTATTTAGCCATGGTTTGCAGTAGTTAGGAGTTGCTTTTTACATCCCTGGCGTGACAAAGTCAATTAAGTCTGGCTTTGCTGCTTCTGGGGTAAGTAGGTGAGAATTTGGGTTTGGCTGTAGGCATTCCGAAGTGCAAGATTTATTAGAGATGGAAAATCAGCTTACTTTTGTTCCACGAGGGCCAGCCGGGGTTGTCGCAGGCACTCTGTGGGGACTGAGCCGTGTGTGTGCTTTGGTTTTGACACTAAAATTGTTGACAAAAAGGCAAAATGCCAATGTCCATTGCAGGCTCCAAATGGCAGCTGGCACAGCCTGGCAGCAGATCCCTCCCTCCTTGCCCGCCTCGCCCTGGCGCTGGGGAATGATCCCGCGGATTCCCTGTCGCACTGGCTCAGGATCCTGGAGGTGCTGGGTCCTTGCTGGGGCTCACAGGGTCACCCCACATTCCAATTAAATATGCGGAGAGTTCTCCAGGTGGCTCCTTCTGCATGACAGCCAAGGGCTTTCCTGGAGATGCAGAAATGGGTGGTTGTTATTTACTGAAATATTAGGGGAAATTAAATAGGCTGAGCTGTAATCTTATAGCTGCATTTTTAAACAGAATTATTTAATAAAATAAAAGCTCAATTTATAATTATTTTTATTTTAGAAATAGCATTTTGTGTTCTCCTGTGCAGCGAACCCCTGGGCTACATGCAGAGAACCCTCCTGGTTTAGAGAGAAGCTGCAGGGTGCTGTGTGCAGAGCACTGTTGTTGGGTGGATTTGCCTGGACAGCTGTGGGATGTGGCTCAGGAGCATGCTCTGGGTGGGGAATTTGATGAGAGCCCTTTATATTGCATCCCAGAGATGTTCCTCCAACACCTGTGCTGCGCCTGCTCCTGTCTGGCCCCAGTGGAGGTGTCTGGTGTTCCAGTGTGGTGCTGTGGAGTGTTGGGGCTGCCCTGTAGGGCTCATTGACTTTCTATTGCCCTTTGACCCTGGACTTTCAGTGTGTAGGATTGTAGGAGGCAGATCCTTCAAGGGTAATAAATCCTCAGTATTACTGCTCACATAGCAGCTATTGCTTAACTCTTCAGAGCAGGGGGCCGTGGCAGAGTTTCTGTGTTGGGTGGCTCCCCCAGGATAGGGACCCACTGGGTCTGGGAATTGAATTAAACAGTTCCAGTGAAGAAATATTTCTGAAGTGAGCAATTAATGGGGATCTGCAGCCTTGGTTTCTCTGTAGACCTTAAAACAGCCTTCCAGTGCCTAAAGGGGCTCCAGGAGAGCTGGAGGGAGACTTGGGACCAGGGATGGAGGGACAGGACACAGGGAATGGCTTCCCACTGCCAGAGGGCAGGGATAGGTTGGTGACCAGGAGGATGTGGTTTGGAGGCTGTTTTGCCCTTTAAGCTCCTGAATTAAAAATAGGATTGGAAACACAGAGTACAGGTGATGTTGCGTTGCTTGAGATGTTCAGATTGTCCCACAGCACTGGATGCACCAGTGCAGCTGCCATGGACTCAGTGGAATGGTGCCATCATCAAGAAATGCAGCTTGGGCTGAACTGGGAGGGGGACTGTTCACTGGGTGCTTTATCGGAGCAGGAGCTCTCAGAAGCACGTGAATTAAACAGGTTAAGGTGAGAAGGTTGAACATCTCCCAGACTAGTAAAGCTGCAGTTACAGAACACCTTTTTTTAAAAGATGGCAAGAAACTTACTTTTGTTTTGTATTTGTTCAGCTATTCAGTAGTCTTTTGAGTCTTGGAGGTATCAGAATGGTGAGCATGTCTTTTGATGTTGTATTCCTCCTCCTCCAAATGGGTGGGGGCATAGGAACAAAAGGTATTTAATGAATTATGATGGAGAGTTAAGTGGTGAGAGACTTGGAGGAACCGGTTAAGACTCCTTATTAGGTGGAACGCAGAAGTGGAAGCCACAGACAAGACCAGGGAAGATTCTCTTGGGTTTTTGAAGATGGGATCTGTTCTGTTGTCTGACCTGTGGGAGTGTGGGATGCTGGATTTGAATGGAAGGGTGTGGATCTAGCCCATTCCACGTGCAGTTCAAGGGAGTTTGGAAAGGGGAGGAACACCTGACCACTGTGAGTGGATGAGTTCCTTACTGTTGGATGGTGGACTTAGAAGTGCCACAAGACCCCAGAAATGCAGGCCAGGTGTGAGGCTTTTTTTCCTGTTGGAGCTGCCACAGGAAATGCTCAGGAGCTGAGGAGTGCCTGGGTTTCCTGGCACCATGGTCTGGAGAGGGTCAGACAGCACCAGGATTCTCCTTGGCCAAGTGCTGCTCCACCTCTGGGTGCCTGTTTGGTGACAGTGCAAGGGAGTGGGGATGTGTTTATCCCATTCTCATGTAGTTATTCCATGCAGGTCAGCAGCTCCGGGCAGGCAGAGGTGCCCATTCATTCCCCACTCGCTGTGTGTCTTTCGACTTAGTTAAATCCACTCTCAGCACAGCTAAACTGTTTGGGAAAAAGATTAAACCAGACAGTTTGACTAATTGAAAATGAGGGAAATCCTCTGTGACTGTGAACACTGGGTGTGCTTTGTACTGTATTCTGCTTTTCTCTAAGCTAAATAATTCTTTTCTCTGTGTGTATATCTATAGATAAAGTAGATTAACTTGTTGTAATCTTAGCTACTGTTTTAATAAGGCAAAGGAACGTTTTGTTCCTGTTGATTCCTGGAGTCCTTGGAGAGGAGGAACTTCAGGAATACTTGTCGGTAATAATTTTTAAGGGCAATCCACAACCCTGATTTTTCAAAAATTAAGTACTTGCCATGGCACATATGCCATGAATGGAATTGGTCAGTCAAAAAGTAGCTGGAATGAAAGGAAAAGCAGGGGCAAGGCAGGTTGGCATTGCTGGGATGGTTGGCCACTGCCTGATAATTTAAAGTAGAGTTCAGAAACTGATGTTTCCAACAGAAATATGCATTTCCAACCGTGGTGAAAAGCTGAATTTATGAAGTGCTGCTCCATCTGTTGCTGAGGAGGTCCCACTGTGCAGGTAACAGTCCAGTAAGAAATTCAGTAGGGAATTTGGAATCTTTTAGGAAGCACTTACAGAGAGAAGCATTCAACAACACTAAATTAAAATACACATTTGTGTGTCTCTTTTCTCTTTGTGATTTGTACAACAGTTGCTTCTTCTTAAATATGCTTGGTTAGATGAGTTCTTATTCTTCTCCTGCTTCTAAGCCCTTTCATTTTGTTTCTGCAATGAAGATGTAACAATTTATGACATCACATTAATATCCATGGCAACAGCCTGTAAAGTGAACAACATATTGCATTTGCATTGCAGAACCAGCAGTGAGGGAGACGGCTCCTGCTGAAATATGGATATGGGAAAGAACTCCAGCAGTGAGCACAGGGGATGCCTGGGAAGGGGAATTCTTTTGTAGTGGTCAAATGTGGTCAGTTGGCTCAAATTTTGTGAAAGTGATCTTTAGAAGGAGTCCCAAGTAGAGAGGAGTCAGAAAATGCAGCGCTTTTTTGATTGAATAGAAAGTAAAATCACAACTTTCTATTCCTGGGTGTTCCTCGGGGAGCCTGCTCATCCCCAAGGGAATCCTGCTCACTCGGGTTCTTGTTTGCAGTAACTCTCACAGGAGAGATTCTTACAGGAGAGATCTTACGGAGCAGGACTGGCTTCAAATTAATAATTACTACATATATGTTCAGCCTTAAAGATTATGAGAAAAGCCGAGTACTTGGGAGTCTCAGATAGTCTGTAAAATCTTGCAGCTTAGTTTATTACTGTGTGGAATTCCAAGGACTCCTCTATTTCAGAACAGCTCTCCAGTCCTCAGTAATTTGCTTTTTCCATCCCCAATGCCATGCTGTGTCTTCCTCATTACTTTTTTCTCCTGTAATACCTTCTGTTTATAAACAGGAGTAAATAAACATATTATGATAAATAAAAACATGCTGATAAAGAAATTGTTTTTCTGTCCCCATCTGAAAGAGCATCCATAATATTCCCTGCTTGGAAAGGCAGGAACGGGGAGGGAGAGGGGTTGTTTTCCTACACTGAGGTTTGGGTACCTGTTTGGGGTAAGTATCTGTTCAGCCTCTGGAACTAATGGACATCACGATTTTCAGGGATCTTCTGGAGTCTTTCCCAAGGGATCACACATTTGATCCCAGCTGCTTTGACCAGATATTATTTCTCAAGGAAGTTCTCTGCTTTCAAAGCTGTTTCATATGGACGGTTTTATTTTAAAAGGAGCACTTAAACTGTCCCTACTCCAAACCTGCTCTCCTCTAATATGTTTATTATTGCATGTGGTCGGTTTTTTCCCCTGAAGTTTTATTTTTAGCCTGCGTGATCTGGGATCCTTTTCTTAATCGAAAAAGCAGCCCCTGGGTGACGGGCCCAGACCGGGTCCCAGCCAGCTCCCTCTGCTGGCTTCCTCAGAGGACAAAAATAGATTTAAAAACCTGCTTAAAAACCTGCTTGACATTCTGCTACCTCCAGCTCAGCCCCTTCGCTGGCAGAACTCAACACAAAACTGTTATTTCGCTTTTGCTCCTGTTCAAGTAGCAGCAAACTCCAGTAAACATTTGCTTACAGAAGAGCACAAAGTATTTTGGCATGTTTTGTGAGGAGTAAAGAACAAACAAAATGACAAAAATATGCTTGTTCTGTCTTTGAAGTCTGTTCTGCGTTTTTATTCTGTGCCTGTGGTTTTGGAAGGATCCTGGCCTCTCCAAAGAGATGAGGATATGAGGGAAAAGGTTCTCACAGGCACATTTATAAGAAGATATTTCATTTACGCTGTTCTTCATACCTAAACTTAAGATGCATTTGCAGGTTTTTTTATTTCCAAAAATTGTTGCAAAATGGAGAGTCTTTAAACTTTTCTCTTGAAAATATTTTTTTCAAAGTATTTTATTTACAAGCATCAAGTCTGACCACAACCATTTTTGCACTGATGTTATTGCTCAAGCCTCACCCTCTGTTTCTGAAGTATATAAACATTGTAAGCTTAAATTTATTTTCTAATTGATAAAAATTACAAGCTGAAGGTCATGTCTGGAAAGACCTACAGGATCATGTCATGGTTTGGGTTGGACAGGACTTTTGCTTAACTTTGCTACTCAAAAAATCTGCCAGCAGTGTTAAATTTGGGGTTGCCTGCTGCTAACTCTTACTTCCTATTTGTATTTTTGGTGATTGTTGGTTGGGGTTTGGGTTTTTTGTGTCCTTCAGCTTTTACTGCAGCAAGTTTTTAAGTAAACAGATGGGAAAGTCAATTTTGTTGTTTACTCCTGTGTAAAATAGAATTAATTCCAGCAGAGAGGTAGGAAAAAAAGTAGTAAAATAAGCTTTAAAACATTCTTTTGAAAGGATGTATAACCTAGAAAAAAGATGTTTATTCACATCTTTTCATACTTTCAAACAGTAACACGAAGAGGATTTATCTAATACGTTCCATGTATAATGGAATTAGTGTAGTAGTTCACACTCACAACCTTTGGCTGTTTTGTGGGGGGCATATGATGTGTATTTAACGTGGGAAACTGCTCTAAAAATACTTCCTGCATCCCTTACTTAAATTCAGATCTTGTCTTCTCACAATATGGCATTTCAAGTAAGTTAAGGAAAAGAAGATTTTCTAATGAAACTTGTTATTTCTATAGCCATTAGGTTGTAAAAAAAAATGAAGAAAATAGGAGCCTGGGGGCTGCAAGCAGTGACACAGGACCAAAAGCAAGTGTGAACTGGGGAAAAATAAGCACAATTCTTAATTTTTATGCAGAAGGGTAAACTCAAATGTTAGCTGATGGAAACCCAAATATTGACTTGGTTAAATCAGCATACAGTTGAGAAGAACCAGCAGTTTCTGTCCCCCAGAGCAGAGCCCGGCTGGGTGGAAGCAGAGCTCCGGGGGCCTGGAGAGACTGGGCACGTTACACCCGGGATTTCTCCATAAATGTCTCCTTGGATGTGTTGGAGATCTTGTCTTTCCTCCAGCTGTCGTCTTAACATCCCGATTAAAGGCTGTGGCAGCCGCAGCACTCGGGAAAGCAGCGAGGCGCGCTGCCCGAGTGCCGTGGTGCGGGATGGGGATGGGCACTCCCGGCCGTGCTGCGCCCTCGGGCCCGGCCGCGCTGCCCTCCCCGCACGGCGGCCCCAGCGGCCACGGCGTGACTCGTGTCCCGCGTCCCCTTGGCCGGGCAAGCTCCCGGGAGCGCCCTGCAATGCCGCCAGAGCTCCCTGCGGATGTGGGGATGGATCTCCGGGAGGCACGGCCGGCGGGCGGGGTGGGCTTGGGATTGGGATTGGGAATGGGAACGAGGAGGGACGGGATTGCAGCGTCCGAGTGGAAGCGCCTGGCGGGAGCCGTGCGGGCGTTCCCAAGGCAGAGCCGTGTGGAAGGGCCGGCAGAGCTCAGCCCGGTGCCGCGCTCCGAACGGAGCTGTGCTCCAGCAGTGACGCCCTGCATACTTGGGAAGTGAGGGAAGACTCCGGGTTCCTTTCGCTTTCCAAGTAGGGATTAATACGGACGGCATTTTCCCTCAGAACATGGCCTGTGTTACTCGGGGATGGCTGAACTCGCTCTGATGTCTCTGGAGAGACTCGCTGCTCTCGCACATTCCGTTACCTCCAGCAGAGCTCTGGGAACAGGGAATGCAGAGTCAGTGCCCCGTCAGTGCCAGTAAACACCAGTTGTGTTTGGAGAGGAAAAATACAAGTCCTCCTTCTCATTGCATTGTTGGTGCACAGGAAGGTCTCCCTGCTGCACATCCACTGCAGGAATTCCATTTTCTTTGAACCTGAGAAGATCAAACGGCAGAAGTGGGGCTGGCAGCCGATGTGTGGAATAAGGGTCATACTGGCTGCAAGGCCCAGGTGGTGACTGGAAATGGAAATGAGGAAAAACTTGGGAGATTTGGAAGGGGAAAGAAGAGAGCAAATGAACTTTGGAGAGTACAGGTTGTTTCTAGGATTAGGAAAGCATAGTAATACTTTAAAAACATTGTATTTTCCTTCGAAGACTTTTGGGTTGCTTTTATGTTCTTCTGACAAACTACCTTTAATGTCTTTATACCAAATAGTTGAAGAGATAATGGAAAATGAAAAGTTCAGAAATGTGAGAGGAAATTCTAGAAACTCCCAGGAGTAAAGTTAAGAAAATACTTCTTTCCTAGTGGCATCCTTAGCCTGGAACATTTAAGGAAACAATGGTGAGAATGTCCCCAAACCTTTAGTGCCTTTTCACTATGGTCAGGTTATGCTTTTCATTTATAGGAAATACCTCTGCAAAGAAATATAAAGTGGCTTGGAAATCAGACTGCTTAACACAAACACATGGTGGGACGAATGAAGCAGCATAAATCAGGGATTGGGGGGGATTTTCTGGCACATGAGAGCAGGTTTCCCATTGCAGACAACTTCCTGCTTTGCTTTGGGAAACTGTGTAAACCACATAAAACTGTGCCTTATTTCTGTTCCTTTTACTCTTTCTGGTGATGGTAGAAAGCATTCGAAGCAAAAACCACACGGCAAATCCATGGTTTGATTTGGAATCTCTCCTGTCTCAGGAGCTCTCTGCACAGCTCATCTGCATTCCTACAGAGAGAGCAGACTCGAGCTGTAATTGCACAGAAATGCTCGTTCTGATTTCATAGATAATAGTTTTGGTTAACCAAGCTGCTGAGAAGCCGTCCCTGTGAAGATCTGGCTGTGGTGTGCTCCAGTGAAAGGCAGGAGAGGCCGTGCAGGAGCACAGGAATGTGAGTGTGTGGGCCAGGGAGAGGATGTAACATATAATGTGTATTCTATAAAAAAACAACTCTGTACCTACCGGGATTGAGGAAGCGATAAAAGTAATACTTTAAGTAGTGCTAACACAATCTAAGTGCAGATAGTTACCTACCATCTGTTTTTCAATAAATAGCTATTATGCTAATTTCTGTTTCAATGCGCAACAATTAAAGCCTCGGAATATTCCTGTGATATTCAACAGCTGTTGCCTTTGAAGGTTTTATTTATCCTTCTGAGGTGCAACAATTTTAGTTTCATAGTCAACTCTCCTTGCAAGTGTTGGTTTTTGTATAGAAAATTGCGGTGCGTTGAGATGCAAACTGGGGTCGTGCCTGAGCCGCAATCTCCAGCCATGGTCTCCATTTATATTCCGATTTTCCTGGAAGCTGTTAAGGGTACCTTGGAAGGACGTGGATTGGAAATGCTTCTGTGCAAGTCCAGTGAATATTCCCTCAGTTTGGAAATAGGAGAACACAAATGAATCATTCTGGGGAGCATTTCCACTGTTTTGGTTCATTTTGTGATGAGCTGACTTGGGGAAGGGAGCCAAGATGGATTCTCGGGCCTGTATGAGTGAGCAGCACAATTTCCCTATGATCATAACCAGCATGAGGAAATTAGATCTCTAAGTGGGTTGAATCTGATTTAGTAATAAGTCAATTTAATCACTAATGACTTCAAACGCAGATTTTACAAGGTGATCAATGGCAGTATAGCAATGATCGATCAATGGCATTGTCTTTAATTGGATTTTTATGGGTATAATATAGTTTTTCAGAATTAATGTACCATTGCATTGTGTTGTTACTCTCTTAACTCAATTTTTAGGAGAAATGATGCTTCAAAATGCTCTTTGGCTTTTGAAATATTGTTTTAAGGGCACGCTAATAAAAATACAGATAAAAATTAAATGCTTGCTTTTAGTAATTTTATGTCTGATTTTGTTGGAGTTGTTTAGCCATGTGTTTTTAAAACACAGAAAAAGCACCACATCCTTCATATTTCATGGCAGCGAGGAGGCAAAATATCAAAGGCTGAGAAGGAGCATGTGCTGCTCTGCATGTGAATCCTGAGGAGCTGAGTAAGTCCCCGTCCTCAGCAGTTTGACATAGTAATCTTCCCTGGAAGTAATCTCCTTGTCCCATGTGTCCTGCTTTAATCTATCAGTATTTCTGCAGTGTGCAGCAAGAAATTGATTTTCAGTAATTTTAATGGCTGAATAACTGGTGCTGTCCCAGAGTGTTTTTTCATATTTGCAGTGGCCAATGTGGTGACTGAGGGCAGTGTTCTGGATAATGGGTTTCATTAGCTCTGATGCCTGAGGTAAAAAAGCAGTAGGTGGGAATAAAGCCTTGTTTTTGATGTCTAGACGTTCATTTCAGCTGTTGCTGCAATATGATACATTAAAAGGAAATATGTAACATAGCTCTGAGGAAATATGTATTCTTTGAAACTAATTCTGCTTTTAAACTGCACAAGGCAGTGTGACCTGAATTATTAAAATGTGGGTGGCTGGATTTCTTAAAGGTATAACTGTCTCTGCAGCGCCGACACAGCCTCGACTTGCCTCCTCTCCTTCCTTCCTACATTTCTTTTAAGTAAAATATGTCAGTCTGACCACTGAAGCAGAACAGAGATCTTATTATCTTTCCAGTATCTCTGCTGGGAGACCTAAAATTATTGAAGTATTTGCTTTGATATTTTGCTGTGACTTCTCTCCTTGAAATTTTTATAATGGATTTTTTTTTTTTTTTTGAGAACATGGCTGGCTTCATAAAAATTGTTGGACACTTTGAAGACCTTAATATCTCTGACTTGAAAATAAAAAAGACCCCAAGCCAACTAAGCTGCTCATTAAGTATCTTTAAATTATAAATTTCCCATGTAAGTCTAAATTATTGTAGTTGCCTTTCATTCATTTAACATCTGATCTGCAAGAATAAACATAAAAATCAGCACAAACGTTTTATTCATTTTTTCAACCTATGAAAACAAAATCATAACAAACGCCTAAAAACACCTTTATATATGAAGGCTGTTGATTAATTCCCACTCTGTTTGAACACCAGCAGTGAGATTAACACCTCCATTGTAATCCATTGTAAGTGTCAAATACACTTTTTTCTTGTTTCAGATTTTCTGCTATTCTTGATATTTTTTTTTTTTGATGATCCAGATCTTTAGAGACAGAATATTAATAGACTTAGTGGTTTATTTTGGGAGATGATTTAATTAAAAATAAAAAACCAAACAAAACATAACTAGAGGAAAGCAGTTGCTTCTTTTGGTGAGAAATGATGTGCTGAAGTTCTCCCTCTGTTGCAGGGCAGTGAGAACGGGATGAGCTGCCTGTTGAAATAAAGTAAATGCCACTCCCAGGTGTCATCCTTCTCTGGAGTGTCCAGAGGCTTGGATGGGGTAGTCAATGTTTACAGAAATGTATATACCCAGAGCTATAGAAACATGTACATGAAGCTATCCCAGTGGAGGAGCAGTCACCTGGCAGAACCCTCTGGTGAGAAGGAGCTGGGGCTCCTGGAGGTCGCCCAGCCTGACACTCCCCAGGATGGGATTGCTGCAAACAGGGATCAGATTGGCCATGGCTGTGTCTCCCCACGGCCTGGCAAGCAGTGACCCACAGTTTGTCCCCTCTGCTTTGCTGCCTCTCCAAACTCTTGTCCTCTGCTCTGACTTCCATGGAGGAAAATGAAGTTCATGCTCTGTTGTGCTTTCTCTTACTAAAACATTCCATCTTTCCGTGATTCTCCCCCTAGAAGTTCTCTGTTTTGGAAGATGGCTTTCACAGCCGTTGGTCAGTGTCACATTTGTTGCGTCTAAAGAGAAATATTTCAACTGAAGTACCAGAAACGCCTCCAGGACAGGCCGGAGGTGTTCCCATGTTTCGGAACCTGTGCAGCACCGGTGTTCTGCTGGCTGTGCCTGGAAATGCTATCAGGAGCATGGGAAAGCTGAGGGGGGCTGGAGTTGAACGTGTTGAGTGTTAAAAGCATTAGAAATCGTCACGAAGACAGATAGAGACCAACAATTATTTCCTAGGCTTCAATTTGCTATAAGGAATTTAAAGTACTCCTCAAAATCTAAAATCTAGTTAAATTATAAGCGTCAGGAACTTTGGAATTTACAGGAATAGTCTAATTTTTAGTGTTTTGCCAAGCTTTTTTATTGGTCACCATATGCATCTTGAAGTTGCAACTTGCTCCAGTCATTTCAACACTTTTCTTTTGGAGTCTGGATCAGGAAGCCAAAGAGCAAAGAGGAAGTGAAATGCTGCACTTCTAGTTTTTCCTCCTCATTTTTATGGCATCAGACATATGTACATGCTCTTAATTGTGAGATGTACTTTTTTAGTAGGATAAAGAAGCATTAGAGGTAATTACAGTAAGTATAGTGCTTTAATATATCTGGGATTTAAAGGCATTATTTATTATAGGAAAGTGGTTATGGCACTGTCTTATGATATACTTGGAGTTAAATTTAATAGGGAAGTAATTTTATTTCCATTTCATATGTCATTTATGTGAATTCCATGTACTAAGAAAGGCAGTTTGGAAAATTAGAATATTGAGGGTTGATACCACTCCAGACTTTTCCCTTTTCCCTGTCCCACTCCACTGCTGCTCCTCAGGCAGTCTGATCTCACGGCACACACTTGACCCTCGGGACTTGGCTGTGAGGTTAACATTGTTTTTCCCTGCTTTTCCTAGGATTTTGGACACATTCCTCCCAGCCATTACTTCTGCTGAGTGCAGGATAGCCATGGATGCAGCTGTGGTGATGGGTAGGGAGGGGGAGTGCTGCCAGTTTCCATTCCCTCATCCCATCCCTCCTGCTGGGATGTGGAGTGCTTTCATGTCTGGGATTGTGGAGGAATAATAGGCTGGGGTAGCCAGGGAAGCTGAGCAGGGAAAAAGAATATAGGTGATGTCCAGTCAAAAAAAATTTCGGGATTAAAATTATTCCAGCTCTACAGAATATTACATTTAACAGTGTAAAGCAGTGTGATCTGATCTGAATTCTCCTAAAATGGCAACATTATACTTGGAGAAGATAGTTCTGAGAGATGATATAAGCTGTGACAGGGTCCCATTTGTCTGCCGTGTATATCTGGGAGTAGGTAGGGAGTTAGGACTGGGAACTTCAGAACTGGTGGTGGGAACCTTCCTGTAAAATCCTGGAATTGATTCTGGTCTCCCCTATTTTGCATGAAGTTCCTAAAGCAGGGCAATACTGGCAGTATAGCCTAAGATAGGGTGAAACTGGAGAAGAGCTCACTGCTGTGTAAGAGTGAATTTATTTTGACTTTTACAGGTTCTGTCAACTTCATGATGCTGTCCAAAAATTTCATTTTTTAATTTAAATACTGAATTTTCATGCAGGTGTGATCTCTCATAGTGTAATCTGTAACTTCTCATATATTTAAGGATTATGTCATTTTGAAGTGCAAGACTGTACCTGCCTTGCAGCTTCTGGGGCTTCTGTAGTTCTGAGCTGTTGGGAATTTATACATCGATAGTTCTGAGCATGCACGGGGGTTCTGAGTTCCTTAAGCACAGTGTTTTACCCGTGAAACCCGAGGCCGTGCGGAGTTCTGTGCAGTAAATAGCCATGGCCCATTACATCCTCGCTGTCAGGGAGGGCTTGCAAGCATTAAAGGGCCTGCAGTGGTTTCAAAGGAAAAGCTCCTTGGCTGCTGCTTGTGCCCAGGGGCACGGGTCTGTGTCTCCATTCTCCCGGGAAGTCTTGTGCTGTCCGATAAGGTGATTTAGTTACTAAAACCTGGCTTTTCCATTCTGCACGAGGAGAGAGGCTCTGTTACCAACATTAGCATATCACAACACTGCACATGCAAAAAATGTGCGTTTTCTTGTCTGTGAGTTACAGCTCCTGGAGAAGCAGCAGAACAGTGGCTCGAGGCTTTGAAGGCTGCTGGCAATATTAGTATTTTCCATGGAGCACAAGCTCCTTAGAGCTCGCCTTTAAACGTGGTTGTAAACTATACTGAGATAATCATCTCTGCGATAGACGCGCTGCTGGGAGGTCTCGTCCTGCAAATTGGCCAAGGAGGGGTGTGAAGTATTCAGTGCTTAACGTGCAGTAGAATTTTATGTTTGCACTTCTAAAGATCTGCCGACTACTCCTGTGAAATTGAAATGACAGAACTCAGACAATTAACAAATCCTTACTCGTTGAAAAAGTTGTTTTGTCATCTGTTTTCACTCTGCGTCTTTTAGCTGAGTAAGATTTCGAATCTGGTACAGGCATACCAGAAATAGTGCTACTCCTGGTAGTTTTAGCACCCAAAGGCCATGAGTAAGGACAGCAGATATTTCTGAGGTTTGTCTGTCCTTCAGGTGACTAATTCAGGCTGCACTCTACTAGGAGAGATAATTAGACTTACTTTTTTAAACTCTAAAATCCCTGCAGTTCGGTACTGAGTGTACAGTTTTTATTTGGTATCAAATCTGCTGTGTATTGCTAAAACTGCGATAGTTCAAGTCAGTGCGATGGAGGAATTGCACCTGAGTGTGACAGCAAGAGGTTCAGAAGAGTTGTTTCATGTTTTTTCAGTTATGTAAATTGATTTTACACCTTTAATGATTCACTTTGTTTCTTGATTGTCGGCATCTGTGGTTAAGTTTTAAAGGATCTCTCAGCGGTGGTGGCAAAGAATGATCGTGCATTCCTCACCCCTGTTCTTGAATATTGAATGCTACAAACAAATGGGTTTGCTTTTATGCTTTTGTGTTGGGTTTGGGTTTTTTTTTTAAATTCAAAGACTGCGTCTGCAGCAAGTAAAGATTAAAGCTACTTGGGCAATATAGGTATTAGCTGAAATAGTTTAATGAAACATGCTACTTTGAAAATTAAAGCTGTTGAAGATACGTTTTGGATAAATGTATTTCCCTATTCTGAGCATGTTGACATTTTATGTTTTTGTAGTGGTGGAAGAAGGATTCTGGGAGAATGGACTTTCGTATGAGTGTAGGACCCTGCTCTTCAAAGCGATTCATAATCTTCTGGAAAGGTAAGAAAAACTCCAGTGCTTTCAAATATTTCATTTTGATACTTAAAATCATACAGGATACCTATAGAGCATTTATATTATTATGGATCTTAAGGTACATTTTTTTTAGATTTAGACCTTGAGTCCAAGAGAACAGGATAGAGATGGATCTCTTGAGTCATTGACTGGTAATTTATCATAAAATGCTGTGCCAACTAATTAAACACTCATACAAGCAATAATGTTGGTACATATTTCTGCTCGGATTTTTGCTAAGGAGCTGTTTTAAAAGCCAAAAAAAAGAGAAGTTTTCACCTTCTCGAGGTGCTGAGAGAGGGGAATTGTAGCTGACCTTTACTGCCTTGATGAAAAAGCTTTGCCAATCATCCTGGTTTCATGCAAGTTACAATTTGACTACATTTGTGCACACTGTTCAGGGTAAAGCTTAACAGTTCCTGGCTCTGATGAGACATATTTTTTATATATATATATATATTTTTATATATATATATATATATAGATGACTTGACTGCAAAGTTATTACACTTACGGCTTTTTCTTCTTAATCCAGCTATCAACTCTTAAGATTACTGAAGATTATCTTGTTCTTAGATCTAGGACATGGCATCTTGGGCTATATAATTTTATTCTTTCCGTTTCTGCAGTTTTTCAGGTCATCGTCACCTTTCTGTATTACATCCTAGTTCTTCTTACAAATTTGGATATCTTCTCAGAATTAAATTGTTATTAGACTATTCCCACTTTCTCTGAGGTTATAATAATAATAATAATAACAACATCAAAATAGAATGCACCTTTGTGTTGCAGTAATTTTGCAGAATGCAGCCTTGGATATTTTTTCTTTCAGAAAATAAGCAAGTGGAAAACACTTTCATCTTGTCTCATTTGGTGTCCTGTTTGCTTTGATGTAGATTTACTGGTAATGAGGTTTGTATTATGTGTCTGAGGCTGTGCTTCCATAGGGTGACCGAGTTACCTGTGTGCATGTCCGCAGGTACAAGGATTAGTTGTTGTATTCCCTGTTTTCTATCCCATCAGTCTCTTTAGGGGATTTTTATAAATGTTGTAGGCTACTTAGAATGAATACAAGTATAAAAATTAAATTCCAAGTCTAGAATGTTCATGAGTTCTTTTGTAGCTTTATAGTGTAAAAGGGAAAATTAATTTGATATGTGTTTATTAATCTGTGGTACCCAGCCAGCTGACTTTTAAGTGTAAAGTAGCTAATTTTATTCTTTGGACCTCTTTAAACTTGTGAAATAATTTTTTTTTTTTAATATAACTTAATTGAAAACAGTTGGCAGAGTCAGCAGACTGTTCTGTCCAGCTGTGACTGGAAAGCCTTTTCCTTTCAGCAGTAGTTGGTGAACACACCTCAGGTGTTTGCCAAGAGCCTCAATTCATGTCATGATAAACTGAAACAATTCATGTCACGATAAGCTGATATGATTCACGTCAGATAAGCTGTTACAACTCGTTCCACAGTACTGTCCCTTGGACATGAGCGCCTTCTCACTGCTTTCCTGATGACAGTTTTTACAGTCTCATAGCTGAATTTACTTGAAGTTAATCACTTTATATATACATATATATATATTTTTTTTTTTTTTTTTGGTCTGCCATACCAAATCTGAACTTAACATCATAATTACTTTATTTAAAGTAATAGCAACATGTGTGCAGACTTTTTTTAAACAGCACTTTAAACTTTCAAGCCCTATTTTACCCGGTGTTTAGGAAAAGCCCCATTAATAAAGCAGAAAGCTCGAAGCCGTTTCTGGCCCATCGGTGCCGGGGCTGGTGCCGGCGGTTGCGGTTTTGTGGGGTTTGGGGTTTATTTCGCGTTTATTTTGCCGGAGGCTGAGGGGGATCGGCCGTGGCGGGAAGGAAATGGCGGGAGGAGGAGCCGTGAGGGGGAGCGGCCCCTCATGGAGGAGCCCGAGGGACCTGTGGGGACAACACGGGGCAGGAAGGGAGGAGAATCGTCTGCTTTCGCCTAACCCTGGCAAAGGCAAGAAAAAAGACCTACACAACTGATTGGGGGGGGATATTTTGGTTGTGGGTTTTTTTTTCCTTTTTTTTTCCCCCTCACTACCCACACTAATGAGCAGTTTATGTAAATTGGCAATATAGAAAACATTACAAGATCTGAGGGGTGACTACTCAAAATATTACGGTGTCGTTTCGTAACAATTGGTGTGCCCTTGGCAGGTCATTTTTTCATGGAAAAATCAGAAATACAGGAGGTCAGGTGCCAGTGAAGTGCTGGAACAGCTGCACTGCTGAGGGAGGGATCGCCCAGCCCTGAGGAGGGAGAGGAGCCCGGGCCTGCGGGGTGTTTCATGTCCTTATATCATTAAATAACTGCTTTTTATGACCTTTTATTGGCTTTTTTTTTACACAAGTCCATTGTTACAGCTCACTGTGAAAGACTAGTTACCTTTAGTGCTTATACAGCAAAAATAACCATGCTATCATTGACTGCCCACCCGGCCGCATCTGAGATCCATGCTGCTGCAGGCATGGCTCTGATTTTATATGGGATTATTCTTTAAATAACCCATGATTTAGTTTAGCATGGAGGGTTGACTGATTTTTAAGGACAAATCTTCCCATGAAGACTTTTTTTCTAAGAAAGCAGCATTAGTTTGAGGCAGTTAAACCTGCTGTGGTGAGACACAGTGATGTGACACACGGCATTGAACTGTGTGTGATGGGAAGAGTTTATTACATTTTTTTGTTACTACAGATTATTTTCTTTAAGGATCTGATGTAAACTTCACAGACTTCCTTTTGTTTGTATAAAACATGCTGGTACTGACAGACTCTCTGATAGCAAATATTTCCTAGGGAAATAGTTGCTGAAGCTTTCCCCCCCCACTATCAATGTCTTTAGATCTCTGCTGGCTTAGCTTTCATATTCAGTTTAAGGTATTGGTTATTCAACTGAACTGGTTTCTTTTTTGCTTTAGTTGAGAAAGTGCTGATAGAATTTTCTTCAGCTTTAACTTTGGAAAACCCTGCTGAGTTTATACAGAAAAATTAGGAGCATATTAGTATCTATGTTGTCAGTTGTCCATTTCCTATCTGTGTCTTCTAGGTATGCTTTTGAAGTGCAGATCACACAACTTTTCTGAACCTTGCAGAATGTACTTGCACAGAAAGTTTCATGTGATTTTAAATTTTTTTCCCTTTGTTTTGGTTAATCTCTAGCAGCTGCTATAAACTATTGGAAAACTTAGAAGGGTGGAAAAATCCATTTCTTTCATCTAAATAAAAAATAATGAATAGATGTGAAATGCATGGGCAAGGCTTGCATATTACTTGTAATAGCAAGTAATAGCTTGTAATAGCAACAAGTAACCAGTTTTTCAGATTTTTTGAAGCATATTATTTACCTTAGTGAAAAATATGCCTTAATTATGAATTTCTGTGTGTGGTCCCATGGGCAGCATGTTTGAGTACATGTTTAATGTATGAGGCGTATTCAGGGTTGGCAAATTGCGTCTGTGATTCATCTGTACAGGTGGACCTAGAAAGGCATCAGGCACTCCCTAACCTGTCCATTTGAATTGGGTATTGATCTCTTCGGGTCCTCACTGTTGTTGTTTTTTTTTTTTTTAGAGGGGAATATGCAGTTTCTAAAAAGAAACGGTGGGCTTTCAAAGGGGCCACAGAAAATGGAACTTACTGCTCTAATTTTGGTGATGTGGGAGTATATTTGGTGGAGTGAGGTTTTCTGACAGAGGAAGCAGTAATTATGAGAGTTTCAGCACCTGAAATCATGCTGGGGATCATGTGAAGGGAAAATTGAATCATTGTTAATATTTCCGTAATACAATTTTCTGTCATTCCTATACTATACCACATACATGCCAAAAATAAAGGAATGCATATTCTTTATTGTCTGAAATCTGAAATAGAAAAGAATCAGTACTAATGAATGGCTTTTGTTCAAGAAGAGGAGTGAGAAAAATAGAATGATAGATCATTCAGCAAAAAGAGTAGCACAGAGTGGAAAAGATTGTGGCAAAGATGAAGGGAAAATGCACGTGTGAAGTTCAGCATCAGTGACAGTGTCATGAGATGGGACAGGGATTCTCTGTGAGTGATGTGGGAAAACAGAAAGTGGAACCCAAAAGCTACAAACTTTTATTTCAATCTGATGGAAATTCAGCTGCCTAATCCCTCAGTGTCACTGTCTTCAAAGATTCCTTTTAATTACACTTTCAGATGTAACTAGTAATTGTTGCTGTAATTGTTTTCTAGATGCCTGATGGATAAAAACTTCGTAAGAATTGGGAAATGGTTCATAAGGCCCTATGACAAGGATGAGAAGCCTGTTAACAAAAGGTAAGGAGATCTCTACATCAAGTCCTGCTCCTGTCAGTGTTGTGTATTGTGTGATGGTAATTTGATGCTGCATTTTGGTGGTAGTTTTCCCACTTTTTTTGCCATGTAACAAGTGAAAACACAGACACTGTGTTCACATCAGTAACACATAGAAAGCAATTAGGTAAGTTTTCAGGCCTTGTTACAATAATTTAAGATAAGAAGGCGAGGTTGATGTTTATCCATTAGCCCCACAGAAATGTCACATTTATTAATATCTTTTGAGCAGCATCTGCCTGTTCCTCTCATTATACAGCAGAATTGCAGGCAGTTACAGTGAATAATTTCAATTTCTGGACACTAAACCGCAACCTGACATTTTAAGCAGTAAAATAAGTAGTCCATAGATTTCCTGATTTATTTTCTTTAAAGATGCCACCCTCGATACACAGCTTTCCCTGCTCAGGCAGGCTGACAAATCAGACCTATAGGAGTGATTAATGTGCTTCTCCCACAGCAACACAGCCATGGAACGGGGTAGCTGGCTCCACTGCTCGCTGCTATTTCCTCTCTGAGCTCTAAAGGTTACAATGTTCTCAGATCTTCTGGTACTTGCATTTATAGTCATCCGCTAAACAAGTTCTGTCAAAAATAATCTGAGTTAAGCTGAAACACAGATTTTCTAACGGGAATCATTTTGACAGAACTGGGTTAGGAAGTGACTAAACACGCAGTTATGCTGGGAGATTTGAAGGTAATGAGCAGTGGAGATGAAGTGGGGTGGCAACTTCTTCATCCATCCAGCATAGCTGCAGTCACCTGGCATCTGATGGCAGGGTGGGGACAGGTGGAAATCATCTTGCACATCAGACCTGTCTTCTCCCTCTTGTCGTGGTCTCACTGCAAGGTTTAGCTGCAGAAATGTTACAGTGCAATGCTACAAACCATTGGCTTTCTTCTGTAGCAGACTTGGTGCAAACCAGCTGCTTACAAACAGCATTTGGTTTTGAGAGAATGCAGGAATTAAAGATGGATTTGTCTCCTTTCTAAAACCTGAAAGTGTTAATGTAGCATGGAGTTATCTGTTTTGTTACTGTTTACTTTGTGGCTGACACTGTGTGTGTGTAACCTTTGATTTCACATCGATCCCATGGCAAGGAGCCATGGAAAGGTCCAGGTTTTTCCGTACCTTCCTTTATCCTGGCTGTGCATAACCACCTTTCTCCCTTGTGTTTTCTCTGCTGCTTTTCTGATCATACCAACATCAGCTTAATTTTCTGGAAGATTAATTCCCTAAAGTGACGTAAGTAGGGGTCAATTCCAGTTTCTGGAAAAGAGAGGTAGCTCCTTTCAGCAAAAGCTGTTTGTTTTATCCACGTCACTGGAGCCTGAGTGCTCAGATTAAATGTGCTTGTGAGTCTCCTGCCTGTTCCTGGTGTGTATCAATTTAATAAATTAAGCATGTGATACAGTAGATGATGTCTGTCAAAAACAGCAGCAGCACTGGCGTGGGAGGTAATATCACCTTAGAATTCTGACAGATTAATAAGTCCCATGTCTGATTTACATGTGTGGAACGCCAAATCAACCTGCACAGTGAGGGCTCTGTAGGGGATAGTTGCATTTGTAAACAGAAGTGCAGTCTGCACATAAAGAAATCTGGCCTGGAAGATGTCACAAAACCTGAGTTCATGTTGAACTCTGTTTGTGTTTGAAGTATTCCATGTGTAAATCTGACATTGAGGATTTTAGGGTTGGAGGGTGCACTGTTGATTTGAAGAAGATAATGTTTGTTGTTGTTTGGGGGGGTGTTGGTTTCTCTGTTTATTTTTATAAAGTTCTTGTCACTATAAATCCTTTGGATATGCACAATTTCAAAAGTGTTTATTTGGCAATAATAATTACATCTAATTTGAAATAGGTTTTGTGTTGTTTCAGGTTGTTAATTTTTTTCTATAAATGTATCATTGAATTAACTAATCTTACTGGAAGATTGCAGTAAAGACTGCAAAAGTGGACAGTAGAGTCAATTGTGCACAGTAGCAACAAGTAGCAGGAAGCTTTGGGGACTAATCTGTCCAGACACCTCTTATTTAATCTTTTAAGCTTTCTTTCTCAGCATAGCACAAAAAGCTATCTTCACAAATTGATTTATGTTAATTCCAGATAAATTCTTTGTGGAGCTCTTGCACTAACAGCAGGTTGTTCTAGATAAAGCAATAAGGAACAGTTGCAGGAAGAAGAGGCCAACTGAGGGTGTTTTAGGTATTTTAACATAAAACCTTCATAACAAAAAAAAAAAGACATTTTAAAACATATTACTTAAAGCCGTGTTATTATATAAAGTAATAGAAATAAGTTGCATGTTTGTACAGTGATCAGAGGGAACAGGCAATCCCTGTTGAAAACACCTGCACTGTTCTCCATGAGTGTGGAAAGAGATCTGGATGGATATATCCCCCCCCCTTGAATGATGGAAACCAGCAGGTGTCATTCTGCTAAAGAAATAGAAGCATCTCAAAAATCTGCTTTTGTACTTTTTAACTTGTGGCAGAGTTACTCATCTCAAATTTCCAATGGCCAGAGTTACTAACGCCATTTCAGGAATACACTGAGAAGTCCTGGGCTGGGTATAAATGAACAGGGAAGGAGTTAAGAGTCACGGTCTGGCTTTCAAGGAGTAAATTCCTTCAGGGCCTGTGGTTTTTGTGAATGGCATTAAAGGAGAAGGGAGGGAGGGCTGTGATTTCAGAATGAAGTCAAAGATGAAGTGGAGCATGGCAGTGGCCGTGACCTACTTATGCTGAGATGTGAGAGGGAGGCCTAAGAACAATAGAGAGCCTGGCCTGCCTTTCCAGGCCGTGCTGAGAACTGAGTGCAGGATGAGCTTTCCTGCTCTTCCAGGAGGGCTGAGGAAACAGCAGAGGGAGTTGCAGACAGATCACTGTATGCTTGTGTTTTGTTTTGCTCTCAGTGCAGACCAGATGCTTTTCACAGGAAATTTAGTGCAGAACTTGTGGGTTTCCTTTCCCAAGTATCTTCAGTATTATGTGTCACTTCCTAAATAATTCTACACATTTTACTGTCATACTACAGCAGTGTGTTTAAAATAGGTTTCACGCTACTGACAGGAAATGGCAAACTTGATAGTTTTTCTACACAGCTTTCTAAAGGAGATCTGTATGTTTGGAGTTCACAGAACTTGTCTGATCCAAGGCATTGGTAGTGCTTTCACTGTGGGATGAAAATTCATTCTCACAGTCTATACGGGATTTTTTTTGTTTGTTTTGAAAGCACCACAATGAAGTGTTAAACAACTTACTGAAAAAAATAATGACCGTGTTATGTAAGAATGTTTGCTGTTTGTTTTAGTGATTGTTTTCTTGGTGTGTAGGAAATTGGGGGAAAATCAGTTTGTTTTGAACTGTATGAACAGCTTAAGTTGTTAAACTGTTTTTAATTAAATTCAATGTAAAGAACACGTGAAAAAATAATCGTTGCTTTTTGTAGATTAAATAATTTATGGGTCTTCCCCTCTTCCAGAAGTGTGCTGGGGTTTTTTAGCCTTAAGAAGAAAACTACTCCATCAGTAGAATATTTAGAATTAGAGCTCGTTACTCGGTGAGAAGGCTGACAGGTAGGAATGGGGTTTAGGCAGCCCCAGTGCCCTCTGTGAACCAGCATGGATGGGGCAGGGGGATTGCAGTCAGGCTGCAGGGATGTGCAACTCATGGATTGCAGTTCCCAAACAGGTTTCTGGCTGTCACTGTCCCATACTGACAATCTCATGCGATGTGCTGGAACACAGAAATCTCTGAGTTACGAGTGCATGGGTATCTCAATAAATACCCAGAGCATTCCCAGGTCAGCCCTCCTCCTGTAGATCTAATCCAGGAACTTTTCCCTTTGTAACAGAGCTCAGTCAGTGCATCCACAGCCAGTTTTGCTCAATAGCTGTGTTCACTTCTCTGTGAGCATCAAAACTGGACATTAAGCAGTGCCATCAAAACCTGAAGACTGCAGACACTGCTTCCTCTCTCAGATCCTTGAAATCATCATTGCCTTCAATTTCTTGGGAGTAGCCATACGACTCATCTGAGGAATACCTAAATCAGAGCTGACACTGAGCATTGTTGAGAGCTGCATTTGCTTTGTGCCATGCCAGGAGCTCCTGCCAGTCAGGTCAGTGTCTTCACATGCAAACATCAAGTTTGGGAAGCCCTGGAGAGGAACTGCTGTGCCAGGAGCAGTTGAGAACTACTGGAAGCACTGGAGCACCTTGGCTGAATCCCACAGGGAGCTTTGCTCCTGGCACAGATAATGTCTTCTGGCAAATGGCACTCAGGTGTTTCATTATGTGGTGACATAGTGCAGTAAAAGCACAGTAAAATAAGTTGAAGTGATTTGTTTAAATTTTTATGAAGATTTGAATTCCTCAGCTGAAAAAAAGTAACTGCTTGTGCATGTACAGTTTGCTGTGATGCAGCGAGGTTTTATTTCCTTGACTTTGAGAAAAAGAAGTCTTATAAATTATTTTAATTCTGCGCATTTGTGTACTTGTATTTTAACCATCTTAAAAAATTCAGTAATGTGATCGTATATGTTTCTTGAAAATGGTGTCTAGTGATGCTATAGTAATATATATGTACAGTATTGCCAACACCATTATAAATGAGGAAAGACTAGGCAGGAAAATAATAAAAATCAATCTGACTTCATTTTAAATAATGTGTTCTTATTCATGACTTGTCAAAATAAATGTGATAGAAATACGGAGTAATAAGAAATACCGTGTATTTCCCAATAATTCTTCCTACCTCTGTAAAAATAAGATTTTCTATTTCAGTTTAAGAGGCTTAGTTCCCAGAGAAATATTTTCATATTTTCTAGATTTAAGTTCTGAAATGTTATGCTCATCTTTGCTGAGTTTCTTCTGAGGATTACTTATGGTTTCAGTAAAACCATACACCAAGCTGGTGTGTTATATCTGTGGCTGGTGTTATTTTAATTGGTAATCTTGTATGCGCTAAAGCTGAATTAACTCTTACTTACTCTGAAATATTGTGTAGTGTACCCAATGTAATATGGGCTGCATTCATATTTTAACAGAAGGAATAGTTCTAAAATAGAGATTTTGAAATAAGTGTTTTCACATGCATTTTTCAGGCAAAAGGTGGAAGTATATCAAGGTGTTCTTGATATCAACATGCTTATGTTTATAGACTTTTTCAAGCAATTTAATACCATTTAATTCAAGTATATTAATCTAATACCACTAATTAATATGTATTTATGTTTTATAGGCAAAACAGCAAAATATTATTAACAGCTTAGGGTTACTTAAGGATACTATTAAGATGGTCTGGGAAAATGCTATTCAAGCAATACCTTTTTAATAACTATTATCTATGCTTATACATGCTCCTGGTAGTCTTGGATTATTTTGTGTATTCATATTCCTGGAATCTTGTATGTAAAATTCTTGATTGAAAATGTTAGCACACTGCGTAGGAAAAAAGCATTTTGGACTAAAAGTCTCAATGTTCATGTGCTTTATCACCAAAGTAACTTCTACATAAGCTATAAATTAAGGGGTATTTGTTTTCAGTTGTCTTTTTATTAGTTTTTTAATAAGGAAAATACTAAACCAGTATTTTCCAAAAGCTAGTAAGAACCGTGCTCGAGCATGCTGTAAAATTCTCGTTGTGACCCAGTTTGCAGCGGCTGTGCCCAGCCGTGCATCGGGGCGTGGGGCCGGGCTTTGTGTGGTGTCCTTCGGGAATGGAACCGAGCAGCTGGAGCCGGGGCAGGGACAGCTCCCACCGAGGGCTGCCGGCCCCAGCCTGAGGGCCCGGCCTTTTCATCTCCTTTCCTGCCTAAAACCATTAAAAACACAGTGGCAAAGCAACCACAGGCGCCGATTCTTGAGATTCCTTGCCCCTTGCCAATCAGGATAACATCCTGGGAACAATAGAAGGTCTCCCTGCATGGGGTCATTGGTGAGATGTCGCTGGAGCTGTGCTTCCAGTTTGCTGCATATCCCCACTTCAGCCAATTCAGGTGATGCTGTGCAGTGTCTTACCCTGCTGTTTGCTGAGGGCATGGACCTGAGCCAGCCAGCTCAGCTGAAGCAGCATGGGTCATGGTGGGTGTGCTGGGGACTGTTCAGTCCTGTCATAGCTTCTGTTTTGGTGGTAGAAGTGAGGTAGAAATTGCTTCTTCACAAGTGCGCCCTTGTGTTGTTAAGAGAGGTTCTGTTACTGCAGTGACCTCCTTGTCTGGGTGCAGCACTCTCTCAGTGCTGCTGCTGCAGCTGATGGGGCACTTGCACAGTGTGTTTGGAGTGCCTGTGTGTCTCTGGCAGCCAGCAGGCAGATCGGGGTCCCTCCTGTCACACAGGAATTCCCAGCCTGAGGCAGCAGGGTGTGCAGCAGGATGGGTACTCACAGAATAATCTGGTGTGGCAGTCCTGTAAAAGCATCTCTGTAAACTCCAGCTGTTTGGCTCCTTTGTGAGCTTCTGGTACAGGAGACAGATACCCCTGACCAACATCCACGAGTCTGAAATGAATTGGTAGCACAATTCTCATCCCTTTCTGTCCTGAGAAGGAAGAATTCCATTGTGCCTGCTGCTTCCAAAGGCACCCTGTATTCCTTGGGTTGTGCTTGAGCCAGGACAGACATTCAGGGTGCTGTCACAGAGTATCACAATCTGATTTTTGTGAGGTGCCTGAGACTTTGGATTGCCTTTTTCCCTCTGAAATACTCGGAATCCATCTATTTTCAGTGTGTGTTTGTAACTACCACCTCCTTGCAGGATTCTGAGGAAGCCAGGATATACAGGATATGTGTGTTAGGGTATATGTTTTCATGTGTTTCCCCTTTTACCATTTGGGGGGATGTGCTGGCACATACTTCTGTGATTCCAGTTTATAATGCAGAAGAGTTGTCTCTACAGTTTTGAAGTTAAGGATCTTTTTTACTGATTTAATTAATGTAAATTTACAAATATATAAAGCTGATCTAGTAATCTTTAACTTCTGGATATTGTAAAACCTTCTCTTGTAGTTATTTTTTCTGGGCAACATTATTTAAATACACAAATATTTTTATATATATGTAAGGTTACTGGAATGCCTATATATTGTCATTATTTAATGTAATTGAGAGATTATTTTCGCACTTTTATAACTTTTAAAAAATATAGTTATTTAAACGACTGAAATGCTTTGGACAAGGAGTATACAAAAGGCAGGTAGTTCAAGTAGAGTTGCCTATTTCTCTGTTTCTTTTCTTTTTCATGCCTTATTTTTATTTGCATAGTTTAGAAGTGACTGAGTATCTTCATGAAGTGTTTTTGGATACATTTGTGTCAGATACTTGAACTTCAGTAATTATATATGAAGCCTGGCTTAATCAGGACTTGGTGACCAATTAGTGCAGTCCCACTAAAGTTTAAGCTCCTTTTCTCATTATACACTCAGTACTGGCACTGTGTGTAAAGGATAAACTAAGTGCCCCTGATGTGCTGTTAATGAGATTTGTCAGGGCTCCCAGTTGCACTGTCTGCCAAACACAAGTGTTGTCACTTACTGTATCAGTAATGAATTGACTTAAGGGCTTCTGTAGATATTTAGAGGGCCTTAGAGTTGCAACGGATTTAAGTATTCCGAACAAATTGTGGGTGCACTGGAGCTCTGCTCCCTGGGCTGCAGGGACCTCCAGGAGCAACAGAGAATGGCTTGCCTGGGTGTCTGAAAATCAGGCTGCATTTGGGCATTAGACTGATTTAAAACCCTTGTATATGGCCTTGTGAGTTCTGCAAAAATAGTGGCACTACGGGGTTTATTTTCAGTCCAATTTAGAAGTAAATACACTTCCTTATATTCACAAACAAAATTGGTGCCCAAAGCAAAAGAAAATCTTAAATCTCTCTCCAAAAATAAGAGAGAAAACTTCAGTTGAAAACAATTCCATTGAGTTATTTCTGTCAACAATAATAGCTTTTTCATTTATTTTTCTGACAGTTTTATACCTCTTTAAAATAACTTAATCTTGAAATAAATTTTTGTTTCATAACAGTTATGTAGGTTATTTATTCTCGAAGTCTGTTTTCTGAGACTTGTTCCCTTAAAAATTTTTGCAAACCCTTATTTTCTGAAGACTCAAACTGAAATGGCAACAGGGGAATGGTTTTAAACTGAAAGAGAGTAGGTTTAAATGAAATGTTAGGAAGAAATTGTTCCCTGGGAGGGTGGAGAGGCCTGGCACAGGGTGCCCAGAGAAGCTGTGGCTGCCCCTGGATCCCTGGAATTGTCCAAGACCAGGCTGGACAGGGCTTGGAGCATCCTGGGATAGTGGAAGGTGTCCCTGCCCGTGGCAGAGAGTGGAACAAGTCCTTTAAATACTGCAAAATAATGTAATTTTTGTGCAATACCACATGATCCATTAGGTGTTGTGGAACCAGGTCTCTTCTTTAAGAAATCCTCAAATGATAGGATATAAATGGACTATTTTGTGACTGCTAGGCAGAAAAAAATGTTTTGGAAACGCTTATTTTTAAACACTAATTGTCTGGAACATTTATAAAGTTGAGCAAAAGCTGTATTAATCTCCTGAATGCTTGTAGTGTTTTAACTTACTAAAAGGTCAGATTCAGGATAATGGCACGGCTTTAAAGTAGCTTTGGTATAAATTTACTGCTGGTTTAGAAGACAGCAAACTTGAATGAATATATCCTGTATAATCTAAATAAGGCTATATAAACCAATTCTTCTGGGTGGGCCTATAACACAAACCAACCTGTATGTGAGCAATGAATAGGGAGCTGTAGGCCAGCCTTCCCAAGGCTGAAGTGAACATTGCAGAGGACCAATCTGCTGATACAAATAATTATACAGCAGATTCATCTTAAAATGGATCACCATTTGTGAACTCTCTTGGCAACTGAGAAAGCAAAATTCTGAATTATGGTTCCAGTCTGTTGGTGAGAGGACAGGAGTAATGCTCACTGCTTCTCCCTTCTGTTTGCTTCCAGTGGCTTGTTCTCTTCTCCTGCATAATCACTGTAACCAAACTCTGTCCTGAGCTCAGCAATATTTATTTTTAAACCTGCCTAGAACAGGAGGAGCTGCAGTTGGAGCAGTTATGTTTGGTGGGACAAACTGAGTAGAGTTGGATTAGTAAAGCACATTAAGAAGCCACTGGCTGTTACTCTTGGGATGCTCGCTCTGAGTTGTAGCAAGAAGTACTGACTGGTGACAGGGCTTTTACTTTTCCTCTTTGAGAAATCTCATATGGTTAAAAATTGCTTTTTCACTGGAAAGAGTGGGGCAGGATGGGGAAGGAGGGAGAGGTTCTGCGTGATCCATTGCTGCCATACCTCCCTCAAACTGGGAGTTTGGGGCGAATTGTTGAAACATTTTGCCCTTTGAGGGCAAACATTGAGAAAAAAGCCTCTTCTCCTCCTGCTCAGAGTTGCAGAGCACACCTTGTTCCTTCAATGTGAACTCTGCACAAATTATGTGTGGCCTGAGCCAGGGGCAGGGTGAGGAACATGTGTGGAGCAGGTCCTTTGTCAATCATGAATGCTGGGCAACCCTCAAGTGCTCTCACTTGGGCAGAGAAGTGACTTTATATGCTTGGAGTGTGTGCACTTAGGAAGTTGAGAAATCCTGGACAAGTGACTGGATAACATTTTGGAAACAAGAACTGGACTCTCTAGCAGTATGTGGGTCTGAGCTGTCTGGATTCCCTCAAGGTAGGACAGACCCACATGTGGGCAGTCCTCTGCTTCACGGTCATGGCACAGTGTGTTTATGTCAAGTTTTCTTTCTGAAAAATCAATAAGCATAAAATGTAGCTGTAATAAATCAGACTGCATTTAGTCTCTCAATTCTACCCTGATAATAAAGCTAAGAGTGGGTAATTCCTAAGGAGCAGACCTTTTTTCCAGGTGCCCAGCAAAATACTTGTCCAGCGTTGCCAAACTAACTTTGCCGATACTGTGCTTGATGCTGCCATCTACTGCCATCAGGGCTGGTGATGCAGCAGGGTTCAGCCCGTGGCTTTTCTCTGTGCCAAAACGTGTGGTCCTGACTCCTCTGCTGTAATGACACCTCTGCAGATTTGCTGTTACAGGGCTTGGATGTGGATACTGTTCTTGAGGATGAGAAGTACTACTTCTGAACTAGCTTATGTGTGTTACAGAGGGTTTGCAGTACACAGGGAAGAGGCTCTCTACATCCTGACACTGTGTGGGTAGAGTTGCCTCAGTATTTTGGTCAGGGTTCATTGGCCCAGAGAATTGCAGATGAAGTATCCTGTGATCCCAGGCCATGCCTGTTGGCAGTGCCGTTTGATCCTTGGTGATCTATAAGGAAAAACCCAACAGGAATTCCTCATGCATCACTGGATTTAGCAATGCCCATGTGAAACTCTCCTGTGTGAGACTTGCAAGATACTTTCTTCCTGCAGGAGTAGACTTTCCCTCTTTTCCTTCCACCCTTTCTTCTTGCCTTGTTGTTCAAGTTTGCTGTGCATTTCTGAGAACCAGTCCAGATTTGGACTGGAAAGCAGTTTTCTTACCGTGCACTGTGTAATGATGGCCATCTTTAAGTGCAGCAATGCACTGCTAGACACTGGAATATTTGGGAAAATTGAAACTTGCATGGAGGGCAGTGGCCTTCCCCTGATTTTCTGTCTGTCTGAATGTCATGGTGGCAATTTTTGGAGTTTCCTCCCTGGGGGAGTGGGAGGGGGAAGGCATTCTGAGAGAAGTGGGAGCTGTGGGTGCCTATGTGAAGGATTCAAGGACTTCCAAAATATGGTCCCACAATTGATGATGTGACATGGCAGAGTGAGACTAATGCTGATGGCCAGGATGTCTGCCAGCATGGCAGGACTGTGGGGAGAAAAATCTTGAAGGACAAAGGTGGTATGCAGGGGTAGATTGAATTTCCTACCAGCCAAGGGGATTTTCTGTATCCTGAGGAAAGCAGGCTGCAAACATTACTTTGCGGGATCTCACCTCTTTTTAATCTCTTCGTGTTACCAGCTGTTAAAGACACGGGGAACTGCAAGTGTTTTTTGGATGATGATGTCAGTACATCTAATTATATAATTTCCATCTGCTGACTGGAAAGCTGATGGAGAAGAGCTGAAGGAAGAACATTAAAATATCTTCCTTTTTTTTCCTTGTTTAAGGATCCAACAGTCTAAAATACGGCACTGGATGTCTAATGTACAGAATTCTCTCTCTACTAGTTTTCAGATTATGTAGAAACACGTCTGTGTGCACACAGTGTTGTTGAAACCACGTTTAGATCTGACATTTTGGAGAGCAATTCCCTAGGACAGGGACATACAGGGAAATTATTTACTGCCCTGCCCAATTCCTAGAAAAAGATTTAATTGAGGAAGGAGTGGAAATGTTGCCTGAAGAGTATCAGATTCTGCCTACTTTGGCTCCAGCCATGAGACAGATGTAGCATTTGGCCAAGTCAGATAAAAATCAGTGTAATACAGTTACTCTGGGCATTTCAGGAAGCTGCCTGTGATTATGTGCTTCTAATTTCTTAAAAAGAAATATGCCCAGATCCTCTTCCTAAATAATCCCTTACCATAAAAATTGTCTCCAGCAGTGGTCAGAAGTGGGACAGCTCAGGGAAGACTCTTCAGATCATGCCAAGAATTCAGTTATTTTTCTGTACACTCGGTCAGGTTCCTGCTGGTTTTGACAATACAACTTGACATATTTTTGTGTTTAACAACTGTTGATGAATTTTTCTTTTGTGCATTTAATTGAGTTTGAACCCACACAGAATTTCAGCCTGCATAAATACTTGTTGGTAATTAATACCATAGCTCATCTATGCAATGGGTGGAAAAAAGGTTGGGATTTTTGGTTTAATTTTTTCATTTATTAGCGTACTCTATGGGCTCCTACTTCCTGTGTTAAGGGGAGAATGTAACTCTCTTTATCCTTTTTTGTCTCAAGCCTTTTGATTTTAGTACACATCTGGTCTCTCCCTATTCAGTTCATCTCCTTCACAATGAAAACTCCTTATGTTCTTTGTATGGAATTATTATTATTATTTTTGTCTCCTGCTCCTTTTCTTTATGTTTATTTGTATTTAATTTAATTTGTGGGGGAGGTTTTCCCTGTTTTATTTTCTTTCCCCTCATCCAATCTCTGACTCCTCTGAAGTTGTACTACAGTTCTTTGCCTTGAATTTTAGTTTTCATATTTTTCCAATATCATCATCAGAGCAGAATTTGTTTCTGTGCTGTTTGCCTTCTTTTAATTCTCATTATTTAGCCTTAATGGTCGTGACGTCTCTTTTAAATGCAAAGTTAAGTCAAGGACTGTGTCTGAATGCTGGAAGAAATCAAAGAGGGCTAAGTGATCTCAGGAGAGGCTCTTAAGTAGCTGTTGTGTTTGTATAAGTGAGAGAATTAAAAGAACTAATTAAAGTAAGTTGGAGCACTTTATGAACTGCCCACACAGACCTGTTTAATACAGTTCAGTCCAAACCTGTAGCACTTGTATTGATGGTAAAAATGAACAGAGAAATAAATATCTCACTGATGAAATTAGCACAGAAAATGCTGTTTAAAATGAAGGAATTAAATATTGTGAACCAGTTGATTGAGAAATTCTTCTGGCCAGGGAGTTTGATTGTCCATTCCCCTGTGCATCACATGTTCATTTTATTTACAGGAGATAACACTGTCAGTGACACCAAATCTCTCTTCTTCTGTTGTAGTGGCTGTTTTATGTAATAAAGGGTGCAGTGTACTGGGATTTGCTGTTGTACTTCATTATTCTTAAGGCCACTCTTCTCACAAATCCATGATTGTTCCCAGTCGTGTCACACACACACACACACACACACAGAGGTAATTTCAGCTGCATTTTCATTTCCCTTTATGTAGCATTTATGATCTTTGAAGATCCATTTTGGATGTAAATTACCAGTTCAAGAGTATAAAAAGAGAAATCTATTTAATGTTCCAATTTTGAATGATGGTTTTGCATGAGTGGAGATGATTTACTTTGAGTTGGAAAATAAACCAGTCAATCCTTTTACAATACACTGTCACAATAGAGATCTTGAAATAAGAGTGTTAGTTTGGTGGGGTTTTGTTTTGCTCAAGTTGGAAACTGCAAACCACTGTTTTGAGACTGGACTGACTTTGGTTTATGGCATGTTTTCCTGAATATTCTTTTGATTATATGTTTATATTTAAGGACACCTTTGTATACTGCAGCTTTGTCATTTGTGTGATATTACAGGAAAAATTGTAGTCTCCTGGAGAACAGATGGACCAATAAAGTCTCCACCAAACCTCCATACTTATTTTAGAATCTATTTCTGGTACAGTGCAATCAACAGCAACAAAGAACTAAAAATAGCAGTACTTTATTTTAGGCTGTCCTGATGCCTCTCTGCTTTTCTGGCAGTGTGCTTTGTGTCACTGACGTGCTCGTGTGACCTGTCTGCTACTTGGAGGTGGATTTTTGCAATCTGCTCCCTGTTTTGTTCTGAACTGCTCTAATAAAGCTGAGCACACAATTTCCTTGCTGTAAATCTCCAGAGATTAAACAAGGAAGCTTGCACCACCACAAGGTTGGCTTGCACCACCTCTGGAGCCAGGGGATGTTGTTCTGTCCTCACCATGAAAGGTTACAAGATCTTTGGGGATACAGTTGGTTCACACTTCAAGAGTTTCAGAGGTCTTTTAAGGAGGTTCAGCAGTGTTCTTTAAGTGAAGATGCTGATAATATGAAGAAATAATTTGGATCAAAGTCTTTTAAAAGTAACAATATTTTCTGTAAATGTTAATAAACAATGAGAATCACAGCTGAAGTCAAGTACTTAACACAGTCGGCAATGTTGCAATAATTTCACCTGTCTTTACTCTTTGCAGATACATCCTGCACTGGAATTCCACTGCTTTATTTGAAAAAGTACTGAGCTGACTTTATTGATGTGATTTTACTGTTAAGCTTTTAAATATTATTACTTTTTCTACAAGTCTCTATAAAAGCCAGTCGAGTGGATTTTTACGTACTGCGTTGGTAGCGTGTTAAACCAAATAAATAGATTAAAGCAGTTTATAGTAAAAAGCACGCTGGAAATGTAAACATGTATTAAGTAGGACAAAGATGTGGTTAGTTACACACACAAACGAACCAGGAGATCACAGAGAAGCAGCCCTATTTATTAAACAGTCAGATGGCACTGCAAAGTCCTATCAGTGTCATTCTGCCAAAAGCAGCAGATTGCCACCTGGGCTGGGTGAAAGAATCATCTCTCTGCTACTGTTCCAAAATTTGTAAGAGATTTTTATGTTGTAGTTAAAAATCTTGTGTTTGGAGGCAGTTAATAGCCAGTTAATCACTGTGATTTAATGTGCAGGTAGCTGCTTGTAGGGTTTGCTGGCACAATTAGGCATGTACTTCATGTTTCTGTCAGTGGGAATTGGGCATTATTTGTTTCTTCAAGATCCTGCTTGGCATCTTTTTCCATCTAACAGCAACCAATTGCTTTTAAAATCTAGCTCTGAAGTTGGTGGTGATGTAAGTCCTGTGTTCAGTGAGTGAAGGATATTAAATTCAACTGAGGGTTTGTGAGATTTAGTATTTTAAATGCCTGAGTAGGTTTTTTTGACCAGTAGTTCAACTTTGTTTGAAAGTTCTATATGAAAGCTTTAATTTTGTCACTCCTGTTTACTTTCCTTTGTAGCTTCTCAAGTAATTCCTGTTAAATGAGTGAGGCTTATCCACCTGTTTCTGAGAGTGGCAATAGAAATACTTATTTGTTGAAATGTTTCATTATGGATAGAATTATTTAATTCTGCATTCATGGGGCTGTTTGTGAGCATGTGCACATAATCCCAAACACAAATTTTTATGCACACAGTTTCTGTCAGCATGTTAGAGAATATGGTTTGTGGGCAAAACCCCTGAGCTGACACACGGCTCTTCCTGGCTTTCTTGTTTTTGAAACAATTCTGGAGCATCTGTCATTGTTTCACACAATTTCCTGTAAAGCTGCCTGTGGCAGTTGCACTCATTCTTTATTACCCAGGGGCTTTGCAAGCTATAAAATAATGTATCTGACTACCTAATAGCCTAATATTCAGTCTTCCCAGGAGAAGGGGGAGTGGAAAGCTGGTTTTACTTTCTTTTTTGCTGACCATGCAAACCTGACCCTCTATGAGGTGCTTTTATCCCTGTTGTCAGTGAAGTCAGAGGATTTCCTGTGATAATGGCTTTTCTAGCAGGGAGATGGCTCCTTCCATACTCCAAAGAATGGCTCTGATCAAATGAGATTCAAGTTCTGCCTTGATACAAATGGCACATCTGCATGTGATTATCTTTTTAACAACCCCTTGTTTTTTTGCTTTGTTTATTAGTTTAGAGACCCTTTATACTGAAATAAACTGTAAAAGCAGTCCAAAAATGTGATGCCTACGGATGCTGGACTATGCCTGTAGGATCCTTGCTGCATATGCACACACATTACATCATCTGTGCATAGCTATAGATAGATATGTGTTGCTGCTCTTGTTTTTAACTGGGTTTTTAGTTAAGGAGAATAATTTTCAGATATTTTTAGTTGAAAACCAAAATGCTTATATGGAGCTGCTTTTCTGTTTTGTAGTTGAATAAATGAATGTTTTTTCTGTAGAAATTTTTCTATAAAAACTGAAATAACAGCAATTAGAATTAATTTGAATTTCCTAAGCCTGATGGATTGCTTTAAGATCAATATGTGGTGAACACTTCACTCAGTTCATTTTGCATGACAACAGTTCCATTGGGGTTACTTATAAAACCTTATTTAGGTATGTTTGAAGAATTAAATTATGCTTGTGTGGACTGGGGCTGGAAAACCCCAACCACAGGCCTACTGTACCAGTACACCCTAAAACTTGATATTTTCAACTACAAACAAACCCCAAACACAGCAAATGATTTGTCCTAAAATATTAAAAGTCAGAGAGCAAAGGAATACTTAACCACTGTTTAGGTTTTTGTCTTTCAAATGAGTTTCTTGGAAATACGAAAGTATCGCTGTAGGTTTGAGGGAAACCCCCTGAGCAATGACAAGTGAAGTGAACTGGGGAGAACAGTGCTCAGGAGCCAGAGCCTGGGGGTGAACCCCTCCCAGGGAGCACCACCAGCGCCCATCAGTACAGGGAGTTCTGAGCTGGGGGAAGGCAGGAGCTTAGAACTGCAGTTTGAGTGGCACCATCAGGTACGGAGGATTGTGTGTGATGCCTGCTGGTTTAATAGTGCTCTGCCTCCTTCCCTGCAGTTGGATTCCTTCAAGTTCTTATTTAAAAAACACTTGAGCTGCACATAATTTCACACTATCACATTCCAGTGAAGCCGTTGGAACCACATGATTGTTTAAAGCTCTGTCCTGCCTTCCCTGTCTGGCTGAATTAGGGTACATACAGTCTTCCTTTGTACATTCCAAACTCATGAGCAGCTTCAAAGAGATTCTTTTCCTGGCCCGGTCTGCTGCCAGGGATCCTCCAGCTTTCTGATCTGAATGTGGAACCGTGGCTCTGTTTAAAATTGGGCGATTTTTGGCCTGTGTCCTGAGGGAGGTGTTGGCTATGTTTGGGATAGAAGATTGTGTGATGGGAGGGCTTAACCAGCATCTAAGTGCCTAATTCACTGCTGGACTTTCCACTTGCAAAGCACTTCAGCAGTCCTGAATGGGTATTAATAAAACCCCTCCTGCTTTACCAACGCATTTAGAAACAGGAACTGTGTATTCCTGTCCTTCTGTCCTGTGCTAAATGCTTAATTAAATTCACGTGTTTTTGTGATTAATTTATCTGATACCTGCCATGCACCTCTGCACGCTGGAAACTTCCCACTATGACATGATGTTCCAGAGTACATGGTGTGTTTGGCTGGGTTTCCTCACAGGATGAAGGGAGTTTGCTGCTTCCTCCCTCCTCCCCATGTGACCTTTAGATTTTGTCCTGGTGATTATTTGAGATTGCTGAGAGATGGCTGTGTATGTATCTCTGGATGTATATTTAGAAATGCCATGGTCTCCTCACATAGTGTTATTTCTTTTTTCTAATTGATTCCATGGGATTACTCGGCTGGCAGAGTGCACACAACAGGGCTTGCATTTCAAGGAGCACTTCAAATACGTAGTTGTATTTTTAGGAGCTTAATTTTACACATCAATTTTGAGGCCAGGTAACATCGTTTTAAGTCAATATTTAGATTTTTCCTGTCTGCTACTTGCTCGACCTAGTCTTCTTAACAGATAGTAGCATCTGAGGAATCTTAACAGATTTTATTAAAATTTTGTCTTTCAACAGGAACATTAGGAAAACATTTGCTAATGGTCGAAAAATGTGAGCTGAGCTGTTCCACCCAGGCCATTTTAATACTGGGAGAGTGTTTGTTGTTGAAAGCAAGAAAGGAACTACCCAGTCTGATTCTTTTCCAGGGAAATAAATTATCCTGCTGCAGAGTTCTTATTTAATATCTGCCTCTCCTCAGTCAGGTGTACTGAAGTGTTGTGTGGAACAGTGACACAGGATTGGCCTCCAGGCAGTTACAGAAACCTCCCCTGAGGAAAAAGCAGGCACAGTTCTGTTCCAGTGCAGGGAACAGACACATTCTCCAGGAGTGGGGTGGGCTTTGCACCCACCCAGGTGTGTCAGGAAGGGTGCATCTTGCAGGAAGTTCTAGAATGCTCATCTTGGGTTGCAGGAATTAGTAAAGTTTAGATTCTTTCATCAAGTGCTGTCAGCGAAGCAGCCAAGCCCCAGGAAGTGGTTGAATTTAACTTTTTTTTAATGTACATCTGTTTTTACTCAAACTTTTCCTTTATTCTGCTGAGAATCTACTTTAAACATTGAGATTTAAGGTGGGCCCTAATAAAAGAATTATTAATTTCTGAGGTTTTACCTTTTTTTTACTGCTGGTTTCAAAAAGAAAATGAACACCTTTGCCCTGAAGGGTGGGAATAACATGAAGGACAATTCTAAATTTTTTTCTGGCTAGTCCTTGTGCTTTAATATGGTTATCCTTTTTTAACCATTAAATTCCATGTGGGAAGGGTTGGAACTTGTTTGCATGTTACAGATGGAAAATACAAAGGTGTAGGACAGGGTTGGCTTACACGGGCCAGCAGAATGAAACATAAACCTCTTCTTCGTCCTGCCCTCTGGAAGGGAAGGGTCAAATCCTGTTAGTGTTTAATCCAGGGAAGTGCTGCTGCAGAGTGGGAGCTTTTCCTGCGAGTCTAGAACTTGCACCCAGGTTTCTATCTGCCTCCATGCTGCCAAATTTGGCTGCTTCACTTGCAGTCTGTGCTACTGGAAAGAAAGAAATCAGAGAGAAGTCTGTTTCTTCAAGTGACCTAAATAATTCTCCTGCTTCCTCTGCTCGGCTCGGTGTTACTCCGTCGCCTGCAACATTAATAGGATCAGATAATATCGGAGACTTGCGGGTGTTTTTTCATAATTATCTGTTTAACCTTGTGATTGAGGGTAATGCATCTCCTCCATCTGCTACTAATTCAGCTGAAGTAAAACTAGTTTGTCTGTTTGGAGGCTGTTGAAGCAAACGCTGATGGATACTTATGAGGAGCCATTAATAATGTCATTAACTGACTTCATGCCATTTTTAAAGGCAGAAATGGTTATTGATGCAGGCCGCCAGTCTGAATTCTAGGTCAAAAAATCTCAAAGCCCTGCTGATTCTGATAGATGTTTTGCAATCATTATGTGAAGGAATTTTGTTGGTGCTGTTTCAACTTCCATATTCTAAACCTTGTCACTGCACTTCACACTAATGAGCAGGCTAGGGAAAGAAGCCAAGAAATTAATGGACCATAGGAACTAAATTACCCTTTCAACCCTGAAGGAAGTCTTCCCTCGTGCTCAGCTCATGAACTGATCCCAACACAAGGAAAACAGAACCTGCTAAAGCCATTTGCTGGCGCTGTCTTACCTTGGTATTAAATCTATGTAGTTTCATACAAAACCAGACTGTGCCTTCTTTCTTAATAATTTTCCTAGATTTAGATTTCTTTAAGACTTCCATGTGTGATAAAATTTGGCATCTCTCTGAAATGATTTCCCCCGTTCCTGCTCCTCCCATGGCTGCTGGAAAATTGAAATCCTTTCTGCTTTATGGAGAGAGGTTTAGAAATGGAAATTTCAGGATTAGCTTAGATTGTTATTGCACTACTTATCATCAGCCTTTATGTTTTAGAAGCAAAAATTGTGAGGAAAACCACAGTAAACTACAAAGGTCTCATGAGACACGTGTTTTTAGGTACTTTAAGAATCTTGGTATTGTTTGGCTAAGAAAAAACCAAGCTGTGTGGAATCCAGTTTTTTCACATGGCTGACCTTATCCTTACAGTTCACCTGTACTCTGTGTGATCAGTGTATGTATATTTTTACAGACAAGGTGTTTAAAACCCTAAGACAGATGTCTTGTTTTCTGCAGCACCTCACCCTTCCCACCTCAGGTGGTGACTGTAGTGACCCAACAAGTAGGACTACTGAAATATCTCTGTTTAGAATTTATGAAGAAATGAAAACCACCAAACCTGTCTGATGCTGGTGTAGCTTAAATTTGCACAAAATATTGTATTCAAACAGTTTAAAGCAGGTCTTGAGAAGCTGTATTAACCAAAAAAGTGAACTCTTGGATTATACAAATTCATTTCCAGTGGGGCTTTTGCCAGCATCGTTGTCTGTGAGGAGAAGAGGGGTTGGAGCTCTGCTCCTTACATCAGCAATGTTCTCAAGGGTTGGCTGTGCTTTGTTAGGATTTTTTACACCTGAAAATCCTCTTGAAGTGTTCCATACTCAGCTTAAGCTGGGTCCTCGTATTTGTTCTCTTGGTGTTTGGTGGGGCTTTTTTCCCAAGAAGAAATCAGTGAAATGAGTCAGAAGTGACAAGAAGTCTGGAATGAGAGGAGCTGCTTGTGAATCTCTCAAGTCACTCTGGATATTATTAGGAGTCCCAGAAAGAACAGCTTCCCTGGAAGCTTGGTGCAGGACTGGTTGTGTGATTGAAATAAGAATATCGTGTTCCATCCCTATGCACTCAGATTTCCTTCTAGAAGGATCCATGGCACATTCAGCTGGCAGTTTCCAGCCATTACCGAACTTATGCCCTACTCCTGTGGGGTAAAACGACAGGAGATTCCTGCAGGATTTTGGATGCAGATCTCCCTTTGAAGCTGACTATGTGACAAAAGTAATTCTTACATATGAACATGTCATGTATTTTCACAAACACGTCATTTCATTTCTATCGTGGAAATGTGCCTTCTTCTAGCAGAGATACCTGTTGAAAGTTCCATTTGTGTAAAATACAGAAGTGTAGCTTTTTTATGTAGTGTTAGCAGTTTCTGTGTGATTCAGACACACTGACAGAAACAAATTGTCTCATTGCTGATATTTGTTGCAAATTGCTGGCTGGCTGAATATAAAATATTCACAACTTCTGTCACTTAGGGATTATTGGCCAGTGTGACAAAACCTCTCACTTGATGGGTTTTAGTATTAATGAATGATAACTTTACACTTAATTTTTACATAAGAACTGTATTCTTTGGTATTCTCAGGGAATTTTTTTTCCTCTGAAAGCCTGTCTTAAAAATGTCTTAACTAACAGGGTCTGAAAGAGGGAAAATGTAGTTCACACAATGCATAAGAAATGTAGGGACTTTGATCTTTAGGCCACTGGAGTACCAAGAGGGTGTGAAATCCCTCTTGCCTCTGGTTAATGTAGCTGGGGGGTTGTGTTGAGGATGGGGGCTTTACTTTCTTTTTGAAGTTTGAGTGATTCCTGTCAAATTCTGTTGCTGGTGATTGAAGCACAGTAACATTTAATAACTTCAAGCTGCTGCACTGCTGCTTCTGGTAGTTTGCACTTGGGACATGGTGTGTGATCTTTTGCTTCCTCAAGATCATAAATGTTCTGCTCCTTGGGTTTGTTTTTGCTTCATTTGAATTCTCTGTGGGCCTTTATGAAGTTGCTTAATAAACTTCATTTCATTGAGAAATGTAGATGGAGTTGTGTGCTTAAGTCGAAGTGGTTGTGTTTGACCAGAAGTTACATTGATGAGATGAGAATATAAATCAATCTCCTTTCCCTGCTCCAGTCTTTTAATCATCCAGCCTGCCCTTCAAGGCTCTCCTTTCTCACATTAAAGTGCCAATCCTCTGTTTTTGCAGAAATTCTTTGAGTTCATTCATTCATATATTCAGCCTTTTCTCTTCCATGGGCAGGAATTTGACTCTTGTGGAGCCCTGCTCCAGTGAAAACTAATGAAGAAACTGGTTTTTATGTATTTGTTGGGTTAGGCCAATCTTTAAGTCTCCTGTAAGTGCCAAGAACACAGACATCTGATAGGTGACACCCTTGTCTTGTCAGCTGGTCAGCGTTGCCAGCCAATGCTGCAGTGGGAATCAAGTGGAAGCAAAACCCTGTGTGAAGCTGTTTATTGCTTGTCTGTGTTCCTGTCCGCAGTGTTTGCCGCATCCTAAAGAGTTTCCTACCCCAGTGCCGTTATTTCTGCCTTGGTGCAGTTAAGCTACAGGAATGTAACTTTATGGATGGATCTAAAGAGTGATTTCCTACATCTCCTTTTGCGTTTTGTCCTTGAAGCTGACAGGATGAGAGGGAACAAGAAAGCTTTCTCTTCCATGTGGGTATTTTGCTTCATCGCTTACTGTAGCATTTTAACTTAATGAGAAATTTTAGAGTCTTGTATTTGTTTTACCTTTTTCACTCCTAAGTTGCAGTCATTTTGTTGAATGTAGAATAATGGCAGAACCTTCATTTTTTTCTTTGCTGAAACAGGATATGTTGTTTCTTAGAACTTTTCTTAAGCCAGTTGTTCAGGTGCTTTCTTTAAACTGATTTGTCTCCAGCTTTTCTCATCCAGGAGCAATAGTATTTTTCCTCATGCTTTCATTATGTGGATTTGTGGCACGATATAGGAAGTTGCAAAGTACTAATTGGAAAGTACTAGTTGGAAGTGGCATTTCTCTGCTCTGTGTAGGTATGTGAGAAGGATTTAATTGCTAAATATTGATTTAAGACATTCAAAACCTTTTGTTTACACTATTGATAGGCTTACTGGAGTACATTGTTATTTAAGAGCAGTTTTAATTTCTGTTATGCCAGTGCTGTTTAAAATACAAACAGGCAATTCCATCAGTGACACAAGAGGTGCTACAGCGGGATTGTTTATTTTGTCTCCTCTGCCAAAGAGGAAGGTGCAGTTCCCAGGATGTGCTTTCTGCAGTCTGTTCTTTGAGGGAGTAACAAAATAAGACATAACTGTAGGAACGGTGTGTGGAACAAGCAGAGTTCGCAGCAGGAATGCAGCAGATCTTTTATAGCTCATGACACCTTCCCTGCTCTTGGATGTAAAGCACTCCTGTGATTTCCTTTGCAGCAAACACTTGACTTACCCTGAATCTATATTCACAATATCTATACCTCAGAAAACCCCAAACACAGCAAACCCCCACAAACAAAACTACTGTACTCCACTTTCCAGAATAAGGATCTTGATTTTCCCCCGCCTAAAAAGAAACATATTTTACAAGTTCAGTATTTTCCTTTGGTCTGTGTCTCCTTAACTTGGTAGCCTATTTTAGTTCGTGTTTTCTGCCTGCCCAAAAAATGTCAGATCCATTCAGAATTTTTTCTCAGTTGGACTACTAAGATAATCTTCCCTTTCTGATTAATTCCTTTAAAAATAATTTAAAAGCAAATCAGTGCTAAGAAAATACTCTTTCCTTTCAGAATGATGTTTGTAGCACTTTTAAACATTCTTGTTGTATTTTGGCCATTTTGAAGTTTGCTCTTCTGTTAAATCTGTGGATTTTGGGGGAACAATTGCCTCTTGCATGCTAGACTTCAGTTCTAGAATGAAATGCAAGTGTGGCCTTGACCTTTCTGCCATTCTCTTGATGAGGACGTGTCCCTAGGCCAGTTCTGCCATTGCCAGGACAGTGAGGTCAGGGAAGCTTTTGAGACCGAATAAAGGACCTTGGTGGTACCTTTTTGTGTGATGTAACCATTGCCATCAGTAAATAATGATATCTCTGCTTCTCAAGACCTTCTGCAGCACTTGAAACATCTCATTTTGCTCTGGGATTTTTGAATAGGTCACTGAGCATCAACAAAGTCTTTTGTTTTGCTGATGGATAGATTGGGTGGGCAGCCTGGGTACTGAGGAAGAAGTGAAATAGTTTGCATGTTCTTTACTTCATTCATCTTCAATCTCAGCGTTACCAACCTATTCCACACAAAAGCCCACGCACTATAAATAACCTTCACTCTGATTTTCCTCTCTGCTCTCCTGCTCTCGTGCATTACATGTCCTTTTTTCTGCACTTGTCAGTGTATCTCCTGCAGTAGCTGAATGTGCTGAAACAAGGGAGTCTGAGCCAGGCCTGTGTACAGAGGCCTGACATCTCTGTGGGAACAGTGCTGAGATTATGCAGCCTATTGTGCTCACTCCTTCAAAAACCTGCTCGTGTTTCCTGATAGAGATCAGGCTGCTGAGCAGTCCCACCATTTACCAGAATATTTTCAAAAGGAAGCCACCTTCCCTTTCACAGGTTAGGTAAACACAATATTGTGAAGACTCTGCCTGTCTTCAGGTGCCTGGGGTGAAAAAGGAGCAATTCAGTGTTACCAAGAAATTTCTGTTTTCTGCTCTCAGCTGTCTTCCCTTAGAGCAGAGGTGGATGCAGACAGCTCAGGGCTGGTAGATCTCCCTGGAGAGCAGACTGAGGATGGGGTGAGGCTGCACAGTTGTCCCCAGCGCAGAGGGGAGGATGTGCTAACACAGAGACTAATGTTTGAAGAGCCACCAGGGACTCTTGCTGATGTTAAAAAATGAAGAGGAGAGGAAATGGGTGTACAACTCCTTTTATTGTGGTTCCATTTATTAATTATAGTGTGAGACAGTTTCTCTGGGCTAGACAGGAAAAACTTGGATCCTGAAGCTGCAGACTGCACTGAGGGGTATCGCTGTGATTTCAGTCTAACTCATTTCCCTTCTCCCCCACATTCATTGGTATCTCAGTGTTTCCTCTGTTCCTGGAACCTTCAGGAGTAGGATGGTAACAGTCATACCTGTAGCACACACTGGAGTTTGAACATTCAGAAATTTTGGCAGCCTGTCAAATGACCAGGTTGGGGGAGGAAGAACCAGAATTGGGAAGTGGTTATTTACTTTTCCTTCACCCTATAACTCAGTCAAAATTTAACAGTATTTAATTGAAAGCATGAAGAGAATTATTTCTGACCTTGAGGAAAATCTTGCCAAATCTCAGTGACCTGTTAGAAATAATGACATTTTAGGGGTTGTCAGAGAAGTTTTGTGAACTTGTACTGTTTGAACACAGTGAAGTGAGTCCATGTAAGCATGGCTGCTTTACCTTATAACAGCTGAGTTTCATGGAGCTCAGCTTTTCCTTGTGGTTCTGTTCCCTTCCAGTGCTGGGTCTGCTGAGGCTGACTGGAAGATCAGTGCAAACTGCACCCTTCTTCCTACTTCTCTATGGGGTTGCCCTGTGCACAGTGCTCAGCATTATACATGTGGAGAGCTGTGTACACACGGCAGAGCAGTGTCATTTCTGCCTGGTACTTAATAGGCTAATCCAGGTTTTAGAGCGATTTCTTTAATTTTGTTTCCATGTTTGGGATGAAGTCATTCTGAACAGCAAACCAACCCGTGCCACCACCACAGGCAGCACCACAGAACAAGCCTGAAAGTGTGAAGCGTTTTGTTTCTGTCCGTGGGTGAGAATTCAGCACAAAGCGATGGCTGCAGCACATTCCTGCCTCAGGAATTGTTTGGCCTGGCAGAGCTTCTGGGTCAGCATTCTGGATGGCAACACAGGCCAGGGCACAGGCACTGGGCTCGCAGAGGCTGAGCTCACTGAGGGCTTGCACAAGGCTCACACAGGTCTCACAATGGAGAAATTGGGAACTGCTGGAGATGGAGGATGGATAAAGATCCTGGTTTCCCTTTCTCTGGGGGTCACTCTGTGTCGGTGTCCCACGGTGGGTGGGTGCTGGGCACCACAGCTCTGTCTGGTTCACTCACTTGGTGGCACTGGCTGGAGTTTCTAAGTCCTGCCAAGACACAGAACTGGTATTTCAGGCATTTCTATAAAATACTTCTCACTGCAGAAATGTTTTTCTGCACTGGTGGGGCTGGTTTGTTTTTTTTTTTTTTTCATTTTCAGATAGAAACTTGTTCTTAATTGAAGAGGAAAACTAGGGAGAAAATAATTTTTATTATAAGATTACTTGGTGGAACTGAAAACATGTAATCTTGCATTTGATATGAGAATAATTATTTTTCCTTCTCATGATTTTTCTTGAACTGTGTTCTTGGAGCATACTTTCTTTAGGTTTCAGATAACGTGTTTATCATGTGTCTGTGTAAATGTTTAAAATCCAACAATCAGGACTGATGTACAAAAATAATACTTTCCTTTATTTTCTACTTGACCTTCATGTGGTTTCAGGAGCTTTTAGCTTACTTGAAATAATTTTTCTTTTCAAGCTTTTTGCTTGGTTGAGCACCTTATAGAAGGGGTGAATTCCTTGGCTCATCTTCAGATCTATTTTATTGTTTAAATAGAGAAATCCTACATTCATTCTGATACCCTTTAAGGTGTTATTTTGTGGGAAAATAAAATGTTCTGTCCCATTCCAGTACTGGTGAGATTGTCAGTGGTTTTAATAGGCAAAAAACCTCAGTATGTTTGGATTTTTCCATCCTCTTAAGATTTTGTTGCTGGAGGTTACTGGTTTGGCGTCCAATACCTCTGTTCCCCACCTGAGGAATGATTTCCTTGGTGACAAACCCTCCTCTCTCTATCTTTGACACTGAATTATTTCCATGTGCCTTGCAAAGAAATGAAGATAAGAGCAGTAGGTAGGTGAGGACTAGAAACTAAAGAAAATTAAAATAATTATGTGTGACCTGCAGTTGTCATTTAAACCCCCCCAAACTTTCGGGACGTGATTGGGAGCTGGAGTAGTGGAGATCAGAGAGAGAACATGGTTAACTGAATTGTGCATCTCTAATGCTTCATATCCCTGCTAGTGCAGTTCTTTCTCCATTCCTAAATGTGATTTGTGTGCCACCTGTTTCAACTGCAGTCACTCTCCAGGGACATCAAATGGGAGGCAGCACGTAGGAGCTAAATTATTTGGAGAGGATTCAGTGATTGACTTAAATGTAAAGGGATTAATTGGTCTCTAAACAAGTCAATTAAACTGTATTCGGAAAGTGGAAAGATCACAAATGCATGGCAATGAATAAATTAATGCATTTTTCATGGTTTTAGAATTTTCTACATGTTGCTTAATTTGTTTTGAATCATAAAATTTATTCCATTAATTGTGATCATGCTGCATAATGGACACATGTGAAATAAGTTTGTGCAGCCATCCTCCTAAAGGACAGCTGGCAGCAGGCTTACAGCACAAATTTCAGTGTGTATTAGGAGGTGTTCACAGCTTTTGCAGGCTCTTTTACACACCATACAGCAAAGGAGAACAAATTTTCTCTGAGACCATGCTGTAAAATGAGGTTCAGGTCTCTTAAAACTTTGTCTCCGTTCTGTGTAGCTCATTAAACCTTGTGCTCTTCAGTAGACGTGTGAAAGGCATTATATGCTTGGTCCTTGGTGCTTGAGCAAGGTGTGCTGTGCAAGGAAATGTGGAGAGATTTAGGCACTTGGCTTTGCTTTGTCATTTTGGGTGGTATTTTATGGGCTGGGTTTTGGCTTTTCGTTTAATTTTATCAAGGTATAGTTGAACATGATTTTCTTTCATTTTGCAGTAGTGCTGTTGTTCTGCCACATTTAAGAGTTCAGCTGCAAGTCCTAGGAATAATGAAGCTCTCCATCAGGATTCATCTCTCTTCGTGTTCTGTAATTCAAAATGCTGGGTTATTATTACAGGTTTATAATCATGTAAAGATATCAGAAGATTTGGTTTGTGGGAAGAAATGAACTTAAGAGGGGGATCAAGTCTTGCAGCACTTACGAATCCTTTTCCAGCTGCCATTTTTAAATGGATGTGAGATAGTCAGAAGGTCCCCAGCTCCCATGTTCTGAGAGCAGGGCTGCTTCCTCACTGGAGAGCTCCCAGTGCTGGTGTTCACCTGCTGGAGAAACTAAACTTTGCTCACACTGAAAGTGGGTACAGGGATTTAATGCCTGGAGAGTCTGAATTTCTTTTTAAGGCTGTATGAATCTGTGACATAAAACTCACAGTATAACGTTTTACTTCTCCTTTTCCCTTGAGGAGCCCACAGTAAGCAGCACAAATCAAAACTGCATTAATAGTTTTGAGATTTTGAGAACAACATTCTTCCTCTTATTTCTGTGTTGAACAAACTGGGTAACCACAGTTCCCCCCGTTGAGGTACTTGCTTTGTGAATGAAACCGATAAATTTATGTGCAGTGAACTTAATGACAACAAGAAATGGACGTGTGGCCCTTCTTCCCCTTCAGTTTGCTGGTTTTTCCCAGGAATCTCCTTTCTGAATGGCCTTAATCTAATATAATGCTACTTTGGATAATAGCACTCCGAGGGGCGAAGGGGAGAAGGGTGCATTAACCTACATTAGCAGGCAGCAGAAACAAAGCAGTGCTGGCCTTGCAGAGCAGAGGAGGAGCCTGTGACGGGCTGGGCTTTATTTGTATGGCTCAGACGTGGAAAGGACGCGCCCTGGTTGTGCTCTGGCTGCCCTGTGGTGACAGAGTCTGTGTGCATGTCTGGAGAGCATCCCTGTGACTGAGGCTGCAGGAATTTAAATTGGGAGAGAGCAAATGAATTGTGGTGTCTGTTAACTTGTGAATTACTGTGCACTGTGTTACCATGCCAGTGCTGCTTAACTTACAAAGCAGGGAGAGACGGAAGCCTGGCTGCTTGTGAGAAAATTAGGTTCTTTGGTTATAAGAAACACCTGTCTTTTCTTTTATGAGATTTTCATTTTCATATTTTTGAGCTCCATTTTTGGGATTTGAGGAGAACTATCTGATTATCTTGGAAGATTTTGGATAAAATAATTTTAAAGCTTCACACAGCCCCTCCCTAATTTAAACAAGCAGGAGTAAGTGGCAGTGTCTGCTTCATTTTTTCCCCATGCTTTGAGCAGTCTGAGAAATTATCTGATGTTTACATATTATTTCCCCTTGTACCTCATACCTGTTAGTCTGGGTCCTTGTAGGGCATTGAAGCTGGTTTTGTTCCCATATTTCAAATTTTTTTTGGTCTCCCATGCCTGGTTTGCCCAGCACTGGGTGGTTGTTCCAGCTCAGTGTTCCCACGTGAGGGAATGTTTGGTTACTGAGGAACTCAGAGCTGTTATTTGTAAGAACACCACGTGTGTTACGTAAACAAATAATGTGACCTTTCAGACTGCACATACATAATGTAGGCCTATAAAACACACAGAGCAATGCTTATCCACTCACAGTGCTCGTTCAGGTTACAGGGGCTTCTAGAGTAATCATGTCTCACAAATGGCTACTGGGATCAAAGCCATTTCAAGCCACGATTATCAGATGCATTAAATTTCTAGCTTTCAGAGTTAATTGCCATATAAATCAAGACAGAATTTAGGTAATTTTTGACAAGTTGTTACAAAGAAATTTCTGTGTTATCCCATGTTGATGCTTTTCTTTAATGTGCAGGTTTGAATCCAGTAGAGCACAGAGCGAAGCTGTTTGGTGACAAACTCAGCTGTGGCTTTGAGTGAATCTGTGCTACAAGGACATATTAAATAAGGAATTGTCTAAAGCAGTTACTGAGGGATCACTAATGACTTGTGGCTTTACTCCTAGAGCAGCATTAATTTATGAAAATGAAACTCCCAATGTAAATGTGGTTTGATACTCCGCCATACTTGAGTGTTAAATACCCTTTTTGTTTCTCTGCTGAACCTGATTTCATCACTGACTTCACACACAACTACTGCAGTTCGGGTGTGAGACTGAAAACTGGGCTGACTTAATTTGGGTAAAGTTAATTGCCCACTGATGGCCAGCATGCAACACAAATCTTAAGAGAAAGGATAATATTTTTATCCACTTTATGAGGGGTAGGGGGAAGCCTTTTTCCACAGCTTCAGCTCTGTTTGGGTCTGTGACCCACAGACAAATCATTTTGACTCTGCCAGTCACCCGTAGAGCTGGAGTTGTGAGCCAGAGTAACTGATAGCTGTGTTATCTGTGATAAAACTGCCACAGAAAGCTTCAATTTCAGGGAACTCAGCATTTAAACTTTGCAGGCCGAGTTGTTAAGGAAAGGTCAGTTTATGCCTTAGGCTGGAAAAAAATGGCAATAGTTGGTTGGTGAACCTCCATCAGCCCTCGTCAGGCTTATGCTGGAGTTTGGGGTTATTAATATTCAAAAGGATTTTTTTCAGTCCTGATCTCTAGAGCACAACTGCTCGTGACAGTTCTGAGGCCTGGATGGTATTTAAAAAATGCTGAGACTAACAGCACCGAAAGAGGGCTTTTGGGGAGATTCCACATGTAACTAACATGCAACTTACTCATGTGCCATGAATAAGTTATGGGGCACATTGAATATATGAGCTTATCTGCCTGCATTCCTGTTTGAAAGAGTATCAGATCTTTTATGGAAATGGATTTTCCAAAGGACCCATTTCAGACCCTGTGTGGAAATACAGTGCTTCAGACAGAGATGGCAGGAGGGTGATAACAGCAGGGATTTTAGAAGCTTTATGTGCAATTTTTCCTGATGTGTTGGTATTTTGAGTATGCTAAAGCAAGAAATACTGCATCCATTCTGACAATCTTCTAGTTAATTATAATCCATTTTGTAGTTTTCACCAGCTGGTACTATTGTTTTTAGAATACCTGGTAATGCTGCTACAGATATAAGCAAGTTCCTGATTTTTAAGGACATACATCTTAAAAAGCTCAGAATTTCCAGTGGAAAATACGTGTTTGTTTTGGCATTAGCCTGAAAATAACTTTAATAACCTCCATGTTTCTTTTTTGGTATGCATTTATATTGTATTTTAAAGTCTATATCCTGTATTACAGTAGAAATATGGTGACAACAACGTCTATGTTTTCTAAATAGGGCAGGATCCAGTGTCTCATCACAATGAATTTTAATTCATAATGAATATAATAAACTTGTAGAATCAGTTTTTGGTACTGACATCTTAAATAATTCAAAATAGTTGTAGTTCTAAATCAGCACTGCTCTGAAGTGTAGCACAAATGTAACAAATAATGGACTCAGTAATCCTTAGTGCCTCGAGCTACATGGTGCGGTACAGTGCTGACTGCATCACTCACCATCCCTCTGCCAAGGGAGGAATGTTCACTGGGATTTCACTGCAGGAATTTTATTTCAGAGATCCAGGAGACCCTTTGGGTTTGGCCAGTTTTATCCAGTGTTGACTAGATTTAGTAAAAATCAGATTTTATTTGATAAAGATAATTTAGCACATAAAATTTTAAGTGATCTGAATTTCTGCTGCAGGGAAACTGCCTCTGTTGATCTGCTCTGTTTATCTACCCTATAACCTCTGTTTGTCTACTGCAGACAGGATTTTTCTAAGCTGACATGCCTTAACTGTTCCTAACTTCAGAGTGTTGGTGGGAGGATGCACATGCTCCTCACCTGCTGAGCAGCACTGTTGGATTGCTGTGGTTTGATCTGCTGGTGACAATCCCACTGGAGATGGATCACAGCCCATTTCCAGAGCAGGAATCCTGCACAGTTCTTTCAAATAGGTTGAGCTTTCAGCATGAAAACCAAAAGCCTGCATTGCCGTACTCTGACTTCAACTGGTTTATTTTCATACTGGCAGATGTACTGACCAACCTTCTGTGCCATCTGTCATTGTCCCGTATTTCGGCATATATGGGATGAGGATAAATGCTATCCTTGATCCAGGGACTTGCCTTCCTTCTTGCTCCGTGTTGCCTTTGGTATTAACTGATATCAAGAGCAGGGTTTGTCCCTGAATGTAGAGAAAATAAATACATTGCAGTGGTCATGGCAGCCCTGCTGCCTGGTTTAGTTATTCAGGATGTTATTTTGGATTATTTCTTCAGTAACCATCAACAGTCTGGGAATGACTTCTGTTCATCTTAAAAATTGTGGGAAACAATTCGAAACCAGGCTGTTTTGACAAGTCACATTTTATGTAGCTAATAATAAATCAATAAACTTCCCTGTTCAACACACACAAAACTTACTTGATATAGAAAAGTAAGGGTTTATTGTGAATGTTTATGGGAGATTTTCACCTATTATGGTGTAGTACTTCACTGAGGATCCCAGGAATAAAACTACTCCAGTTGTACATGGAAGGGAATCTCTCAGTGCCAGTACACCGGAGGAGCTCCTTATATGGTTAAATTATCCATTAATCAAAACAGAACTAGATATTAAACACTGCTTCAATACACTGTCAAAATATGCTTATTTCTGTGTGTAGTTTCCAGGGCAAGCATGGGATGGCTGTTGCTGCAGAACCTGGTTCTCCCTGCAGGAGCTGTGGGGCAAAGCTCCGCTTCACTACAGTGCAAACTCCTCCTCAGCAGGAGCTCTGTCACCGTGTCATTTACTTGCAGCCAGTCCTGTTCTGCTGTGCTGTAAACAGTCCAGTCCATCTCCAAAAAACCCAGACATGGAGCTCTCCCAGCCTGAGACATTGGGATAAGCCAGGGCAGGAAATGGGAGCAGTTTGTCCCGTGTTCCCGTCGAAGGTTACGGACGCTGGACGTGACCTTGCCTCCAGCGCAGACTTGATATGGGTCTTGTTCCTACTGCTCCTGCAATGGAATTACTGCTCAGAATGGGCTGATGGGATGCACAGCATTGCCCCTGGACTTGTGCAGGTGCTGCTGTTCTTACCCTGTCACACTGCAGATTGATGGATCCATTGGAAGAATAACCCCCGTGTCCCCCAGGTTGGCAGCTCATCCTGTGCATACATTATTACACACAGGGAAGGATGGGAGATGGGATCAGGGAGGGAATCCCGTTGGTGAGGAGTGTGTTGGCCTTGGCAAGGGCTTTACTGGTGACAACTGAGGCAGTGTTGACATAGTAAGTCTGTAACACAGCAAGTGTTTAGATAATGTTATCTAAATGCTTGCTGCATTGTGAAACTGTTATCTTAGTGCTTTACTTCACCACTGGAAAAACATTAAAGGCAAATAATACGTATACAAAGTTTCTGTGTGTAAAAAAACCCAACAGAATATATGAGACAACGTATGGACTTAGAGATACCATTATTAGAGACCTGGTAATTCTGGGAACTGATGGTCTCTTCCCCCCTCTTATTTTTATTTCTTTGAGTTGGGGAAGAAAAAGAGATAACAAAATCAAGAGACAAGGAGTCAATGCCAAAGCAATATGATTTCATCTGCAGCTTGGCTTCCCCTATTCTTACTCTGTGCCATACAAAAAGTAGTGACTTTAGGCAGAGATGTGTAACCAGGCGTCAGTTTCCCTTGTTCATGAGCCAGCAGTGTGTTCACCTGAAGAAAAGTTGTTTCAGGTGCTGTGATACAGGGGAATAATTGCCCCACCTGCTTTCAGCTGGGTGTTCGTTAGCCTTGGGACAAGCTCCAGCTGCAGGGCAGTGTCAGCCCTCAGTCCTGCTTTGGCTCCAGCACACAGAGGATGCTGGATTCAGTGGGTCCTTACTTCTCAGGGATTGATGTGTGGAGTGACAGAGCACCCAGCAGGCTCCAGGTTGGTGTTTCCATATTTCAGTGTGGATCTCTGTCTGGGGCCACAGCAGAGAGAATCTGGCTGTGGGGGTCCCATGCCTGGTGCAGAAATGGGGGCTGCGTGCTGTCAGGAGGCTGTGGTGTCCAGAAAACTCTGGAATTGTCTCATGCCTGGAAATGCTTTCCTTCTAGCTTTAGTTGTGGTGTTGAATGTGTGATTTCCCCTAAGGGCCTGAAAATGGCCTGGCCTTTTTTGTTTGCTGTTCTAGGTGCTCCTCTGCTCTCCTGGTGTATGTGAGGAAGCTTTCCCTGCTAACACAGCGGCCTGGCAGAGCCCTGGAGTTCCTCCCTGGACCATGGTGTGTCCTGGAGGATCTGGGCACTCTGGGAGTGCATCACTCCCCTCAGCTAAGGGCAGTGCCTTAACTGGGCAGTGGCACCTTTAAAGCCACTCTGCTGTGGAACTGAGGCTCTGTCTTCTCTGACAGCAAAGGAGGCAGCCTTTCTTCTCTTCCCTTTGTGGGAGCTTGTTCAAATTCAGGCTTCTCTGGGGATACTTATTTCCAGACTATTTAAGAAGAGGTGATTTTCATACTGGACTGCTAGTTTACTGTGGTGTTTGGGTGTTACTGACTGTAGGGGTGTCCAGGTGCTGCCATCTCCTGCCCAGACCCCACTGTGACCTGCTCCTGTCCTGTTGCTTTAGCAACTTTAAAGGAAATTATTTAATTTGCTCTCACTTACCCTTCTGTTTCAAGTTTGCCTTTCCATGCCCTCTTTTTTGTAGTCCACATCAAACAAGTGATTTGACTGTTTTCCTAATGCCTGTGCCTTTGCTGCTGCCTCTTTTCTGACATCAGACTCGATGAAGCTATTTTGGGGTAACTGTGACTTGAGGGCTTTCAGATCCCAACCTTAATTTTGAGGAGAATTAGAACAGCCATACAATTTATTGGTCATAAAATATAATTAATTGTACACAGTCAGTGGCTTTATGGACAATTGCTTATAAAGTAAAGGAGAAACAAGAGGTTGCCAGCAGCCTGTAAGGCAGGGGATGGGAGCTCAAGCTCCTCTGTGGAGAAATAAGTATTTAAAAAAATGCTCAGCCCTGAAATTGTTCTAAAAATAGGACTGATACGTACAAATATAGGATTCTTAAATTTTCACTGTATTTTTCTAAGGAACCTTTAGTGTCAGTCCTGGCATCTGGCTCCTGACTGCACTTTCCAGGTGTGTCAGGAGGTTGCAGTGTTTGGGACAAAGCAAGCTTAGACACCGTGCACTACATGGCAGCAAGGGGTTTTCAGGGAATGGTTTCAAGTCCTTAAAATAATAATGACAACATTCATACTGGAAAACTATTGTTTTAATATCTCTCTAATAAGGAGAAAACTTGGTTGTGTTCAATTAAGGCTTTTCGTAGCATCTCCTTCCCCAAATCCCAAAGTAATTGTTACTGGCAGCTTTGATTTCCACATTTGTGGTGTATTTTGAAATCTGTGGGGTGCAGTTTGACTTTACGTAAGGATAAACATTAGTACATACATTCCAAACTCTGTTAGGAATTGCAGTATTTGACATTTTTTTCATGTACAGTTTGAATGCAGAATAATACAGGTTCCACTGGGTATTTGTGTAAACCTCCCAACAAATGAACACCTGAATCCATCAGTTGTTCTCCTTTCTCTGCCAGTGCTGTGGAGTTTAAGCATAGTCAGATTTTCGTAATCCTCATCTGATTTTAATATATAAGTAAATTTAATGTAAAGTTGTTTTCTTTAAGTCATAGTAACTGAGGAATTGGCATTCATAAAGGTTATGGGAAGTCCTAAATACTACATTGCCAAGGTATTCAGCTGCATTTTTAGGCATCTCAAAAGTTATTTAAGGTAATTGAGATCCCAGAGGAAACACCTGAAAGACAGTTAATGTCAGCTGCAGGTGATTAGGTGCCAAAGTGAAAGCTGGATTTTTCTGTGCTATGGAGAAAAAAATACCAGCAATAGTTAAAAGGACACAGATCTTTTGTTACAAAAGGTTATGTGATGTTGCTTTTTCTCTGTATTTCTGTTAATAGATGCCTTTTATTGGAATAGTTGTTTTAATTTTAGCACATAGGTCTCAGTGAATATAGTGGAAATATTGTTGGAGGTGTGTACCAAAGTGTTCTGCTGGCTGAAGGCCACAGTGCTCAGCATTTTTCCCACCTTATCCTTAGTGCAGCCAGAGGTGGAAATAACATATGTACTGTATATGTTCCATACATTCCACTGGGGAAGATGATATCCTAACCAAGGCAGCCGTCAGGCACCTGGAAAGCAAAGGAAGGTTTCTGAAAAAGTACCTGTAAAAAAGAGTTCCTACATAGTGTTACCAGAGTACTGTTACAGATTTGCACTCTTTAAAATAATTTTTATAAAATAGGATGAAAAGAAGAGGTCTTGCTTAAGTTTGTGTTGAAAGTTTCCCATGGAAAACTCCTGCAGCTGCCACTGTCTCTGGTGGCACTGGCTGTATGCCTGAAAAAAGCCAGAAAAGGAAGAAATTCAAACCTCAGACTCTTAACTGGTAGGGTAAATCCTAATAGGGTTAATACTGAATTAATCCAGCTGAAATACATTTCAAGCTAAGTTCATGGGCACATGGCTGAGCATTTTCACTTTACACCACACCCAAGGCATAAATAATTTTAAATGCCCCCAACTTTATTTTTCTGATGCATTGGATGCTTCAGTCTGGTCCAGGCTTCTGATTTGGAATTTTTTGTAGGGAATATATGGCACTTTGTATTCCCCTGTTAGGATCAGGAATGGCTGGGGGCTTGCTCAGGATGTCACCTTACTGCCACACTTTTGGCCTTCTTCCTCGCCTCTGGGTCGGAGCCTTGACTCAAACCCTGCCTCTGACTGCCCTTAGTTCCTGGTGTAACTCATTAATGTGTGCAAAGCGAATGTACAGCACAGCTGTGCAGAATTAGCAATGTTTATATTATTGTGCTTGTCCTGAGCTGGCAGTGTGAGGTATTCCAACAGACTTTGAGGAGTAGGGAGATACTCCATGTGCATTTCTGGTAGTTTCTGATCGTTTTATCATCTGATCAGAAAGAGTACAGAAATGAGGATGTTTAAAAACCTGCGGAGATAGTGGAGCAGCTTCTCAAAAGCCTATCTGCTTCAGTTTTTGAACTGGGTTGAAATAAATGTAAGTAAAACAAAAAAATCAGTCTGAACATGGTGCTGAATGTTTTTTGGAACCCTGGTCTGATTTGCATTTTGTGTTCAGCTTTTTGTTGGTGCAAAGAGTAGTGGATCTGGTAGGAAAACCGGATATTGATAATGTTGGAAGATTCTAGTGAGGACCTGGACCATTTGTGTGTTTTGGAGCTTGATTTGGTGTGAATAGGTTGGATGTACAGTGGGGCTCAGTGGTGGATCAGGTAAAGCCTTGTCCTGGGGCTGTGTGAAGGGCTGGCTGCTTGGAGTTGGGTGAGGTTTCTCCACTTGGATGTTATTCCAAGATCTGGCTCACATTTGCAGCCAGAGTGATTTCTTCGGGCTGGTATTTCAGGAATGGTGTGAGCTGTACTGCAGACAGGAATGTCAGGAGGCTGGGAGCACATGCCAGAGTGGGACACAGCTCAGCAGCGGGTGCTCAAATCAAGTTCTTATTTGTTACTAAAGGAAACCTTTCACCCAGAGCCTGCCAGGAGCTGATGGGGACCGCAGGAAGTCCCCAGGCCTTGATCTTTATTATTTTTGGTCTTGAAAGCTGAGCTTATGGCAATGACTGGCACCAGAGGGAGCTTAACTTGTGTGTCAGTGCCTGGCAAAGCTGGGGGGAGCCCAGGGAGGGCAGCAGGACACAGGTCTGGCTGGAGTCAGACCTGCTGGGCAGAGGGGCTTGTGCCAGCAGCTCCACCAGCTCTGGTCTGAAGGAAAGCACTGCTGGACTGACTGAGCTTTGTTGCTCTCGTCCTAGAGCTGCACTTGATTTAATTTGGATCCAGTGTTACAAATGTTCCATCTTTCACTGCTGAAGTCCTTATTGCTGGGCATGAGCAGTAACATTCGTTACTGTTATTCCTTAATCTGGCATTCAGGGAAGAGAAATGGGCTGCTATTGTATTTGTATGCCTTTCCCCCAATAATCGTTTGTCTATACTCTTAGTCTGAAGCTGTCTAATTTTCTGATTTTAATTACTAATTCTGGTGCTAGGTGATTCTCAGTTGAAAGTTCATGGCATGCACTGCCTTCCTTCCAAAAACAAACAAAACTTCTGTGTTTCAAGGTCTGATTTGGTGTATTCCTTATCCTCACAGTGGTTATGGGTAGCTGTGAGTGTTGCATAAGATTGCACATTTGTTCATGCCAGACCACTTTGCAAGACACTTGAAAGGGTCCCTGGATGTCCCAAGTTTTTCCCTTTGGTTGAATTGCAGCCAAGCAAGACCCACAGTTAAATCCTGTGGGAAGCTTGCAGAATCCGGAGTGTTTCTGTGTAGTATCCTAAAGACAGGGGTTGAAAATCACTGCTTTGCAAACAGCTTTGCTCTCTGCTTTGAAATGCTGACCTGCTGCACATGAACTCTCTGCAGATGTTATCCTCGCTTGCTCTTACACCAGATTTCTCATGGGCATTTTATTTATTAAAACCTTCTTTATATTAAAGGTGTTCACCGTGTGTAAGAAAACGAATGGGATCTGATTAAATATTTGGACTTGGCTGTAATTTTGTGTTTCTTGTATGTGCAGAAATCCATTGTTCAGGGGTTTTATTACATTAATCGATTTGCTTCTCTTCTTGGGGCAGGATAGGAATACCTGGAATCTGACCCATTTTGTCCCATGTCCTGTTCCCTCCCTTCCCCCCACCATGTAACTCAATGATCAATTTACTTCTTCAGAGCTGAGGATAGTAAAATTTCTTTCCTTTGTGAAAATTGAAACATAAGGAAACCTTTTATTTAGTGGAATTACTGTTACAAAATACTTCAGAATTGTGGATGGCAGCACCAGGGAAGTATAGCCCTTACCTGTCATTTCAGTAGCCTTTTCCCTTCAGATTTTTCTCAGCTGAATTTTTTCTTCTGGTCCATTTTTGTGGTAGGATTTGAGGCTCACAGAAGAGTAACTTGGGGTACGGGATGACAAGTTATTCTGCCCAATATGTGGAATCATTCAGAGATTTAGTGAGATTAGAGCAGCTCCCTATTCTACACCATCAGTGCCTTTGTCTAGAAACAACTGGCAGCAGCAGTAGAGCAGTTGGTTGACTTCAACACTGAAGTGAAGTGGCTGTAGTTACCTCTGTTCTTTTTCTTGGTGCAGGCAGTGAGAGCTGTCTCTCAAACACAGGTCCCATTAGGGCTGGCCCAGTGCCAAAGCCAACACCCATAAAGCTGTGCACAGCTCTTGAATTGGGCAGAAAAGTCTGCACACTTACTGCAGCTCTGTACATTTTTAGTTGATTAAAATGATGATAAAAACATGAAATGTGGTTTTTTTGGTGGCTTTGTAGCAAGGAATATTTAAGCAAATAGTTAGCTGTGATGGGAGTCACTCTATGGGTAGAATAAAGGGAAAACATTTTCAGTACCATTCATTTCAAGCTAAGTTTGGTCAGCAGTGGCAAATCCATGGTTTACCCTAGGTTGTTGACAACTTTCTGTAATATTCATGTGCTTTTATATTTTTTTAATCAAGATTCTCATGAGGTGTTAGGCAAACATCTTTCCTATTCCCTTGTTATTCCTTTTCAGCTGGACCTCGTTGTGGGGTGAACTTTGAAGAATTTCTGAAGACCCCTCTTTTCACTGCTTGAATCCTGGTTAAAATCCCACTTATTTGTAATGAATTTGTTGAGTGAAAGAAGTAGGAAAACACATCTATGAGACAGTTGCCAACATTGTCAATTGTGTGGTGACAGATCCCTCTGTCATGTGATTATCAGCCCGGCAGTGAGCCTCAGGACAAGGACAAGAGGGTGTGTGCTTGGCCTCCAAGGCTCTGAATTTCCCTCCTGGAGGCCATTAACACCGATAAATGTTTCCTTTTGTCTCCCCTCTGCTGCAGCGAGCACTTGTCGTGTGCCTTCACGTTCTTCCTGCACGGGGAGAGCAACGTGTGCACGAGTGTGGAGATAGCGCAGCACCAGCCCATCTACCTGATCACCGAGGAGCACATCCAGATGGCCCAGTCCTCCCCCTCGCCCTTCCAAGGTACGGAGCTTCCCGGGACATAAACCATGTGGGGATGACTCCCCAGAACTTTCTATCCATTCGCATTGTTGTTAACGTTACATGCCAAACAAATCAAGCATTTTTGTTTAAAAAAACTTAGTATTTAAGAAAGTCAGTGCACCCGTGTGGTTTTCTGACATGGTCTCTCTGTAAACCCTATGTGAGCTTATGTGGTTCAGGACTGCTTTTCATTCATACATTGGCAACTGTTTACTGTTTTATTTTAAAAACAAGGGGTGGGTGGGTGTGAAAATGTAGCAGAAACAATGAAAAACTTGAAGTATCTGTGACTATTTATTTGCCAGTGTAAGAAATTAGAATTTTATAGAGTTCAGTTGATGGCTTAGTAAATTCATAAGGCAATTTTTGTGTGATACTCTACCAAAAAAAAAAAAAAGAAAAACACCTAAGAATTTTGAGTCATTGAGTTATGCTGTCTTTACTACAGTCTGAAATTATAGTTTCAAAGCAATTAAAGCAAGAAATCTTTGTAAAGTTCAACACAGAGTAAAAAGACACCCAGAGACACATGAAATGATCGTGTCTAGAGATGTTAATTTATAGAAGCTTTATTGAAAAACATTTTGTGTCTAAATGTAAAGCTTTGACAGAGGCTCAGGCACTTCAATCATACATTTTATTTCAGTGAGATGAATTCATGACTCAAATCAAATACAACTAAAAGCAAAGTTGAGTCAGAATGGAAATACCTGTTGTTAAGCAAGTAGTTTTCCCTATTTGTTGTGACTCTTCTTTGTGTATTATCTCTCCTTTTCAATGCGGAGAAGTCTCAAGTGTTCCTGTCCTCTATTCTTTCCATGAGTGCTCATCCCTGAGTGCTCTTTCACTACACTGGGATTGCTGGAAATTCATTCACTGTGGAAGTTATGAACCCAAACTGCCACAGGGTCCCGTGTTAGCTCAGAAGGGGTGTGCAGGAGCAGTGCAGTGCCGTAGGTTTGGGCTCACACCTGTACTGGGTGTTGCAGTGGCTTTCCCTGGAGTGGACCCTTCATTGTGCAGGCGCCGGAGGCAGACACTGCTGACCCACAGCTGGAGCAGCCCTGCTGTGGGACTGCTGTTTGCTATCCT
>NW_024581110.1:1090234-1188378 GCF_017639235.1 Corvus kubaryi | reverse complement strand
TTTGCTATCCTGTGGTGCTGCTGGGTCCTTCAGGGCTGCTGTTTGCTGTGTTGCAGTGCTGGTGAGTCCTTATGGGTTGAATGGGACCCTCACGGGCCAGTCCTACAAGATGTCAGACCCCGCCACTCGGAAGCTGATGGAGGAGTGGCAGTACTTCTACCCCATGGTGCTGAAGAAAAAGGAAGGCATGAAAGAGGAGGAAGAGCTGGGATATGACAACGATTTCCCTGTGGCAGTCGAAGTCATTGTTGGTAAGTTTCAATATTTTGCCTGAAGGATTATTTTCCTCCTCATGATTTGGAAAAAAAAAAAATCTAATTAATCAGAAGCAGCCATTATAATTTTCCTATATTCTCTTGTAGCTCTCTTGACACCAGAACATCTGAGTAGTTCTGTTGCCTCAAGCTTTTGTACTCCCTGTATCCCACATGCCATTATTCACTGGATTGAGCTACTCATTTCAGCTCTGTACTGGTTACAGAGGGCTGGGTGTATATTAGCATGGAAATTCCTTAGCTCTTTGTATTTCAGATAATAAGTTTTGTCAAATTGACATTGAAAACAAGTGGAAGTAGCTGTGGTTGCTGGATATTATCAGGTGTGTTTAAGACTTGTGGTTTTCTATCTCTCTGCAGGGGGTGTAAGGATGGTGTATCCTTCAGCCTTTGTTCTCATCTCCCAGAGTGACATCCCCGTGTCACAGAATGGTGCCAGTGCTGCAGGCCATATAAATGTGGGACAGCAGGGGCTTGGAAGCGTGAAGGATCCTGCCAGTACCTGTGGGATGCCCCTGACTCCCCCCACCTCTCCAGAGCAGGCTGTTATGGGTAAGCAGTGGGCTGGGGAGATGGAGTCAGACGCTGGGCTTTGCTCAGCTCCTGAGGAGTGAGCGAGCATGTGAATAGGGCAGGGTAAAGGCAGGCAGTGGAGGAATGTTGGGGGAGGATTTGTAGGTCTGTGCTAAAGGAAAGCCAGTGCTGTGAACACGCCTTTACACAAACCGGGATGAATTGGGTGCAGCTCCCTTTTCTGTGGGTGCATCTGTGTGCAGTGCTGCAAAGGAACACACAAACCTCTCACCACTGGGTGACCTTCTGCTCGAACTTGGAGATGTTTTGAACTTGTTGGGCAGCACTTGTCCGATTTCACAGCGCAATAGAAGTGTCAAAGACACGAAGGTCCTACAGGTTTCTGTGGGACTGTGCAGCCAGGTGGGACTAAAGAACCCTTGCTATACCCTCACTGAGGAGCTCCCAAGCTTAGCCTTTATGGGATAGTTCTGTCACATCAATAGGATCAGTCTTGGAATCACAGAGTCGTTGAGGTTGGAAAAGATCTCTAAGATCATCAAGTCCAACCTTTGAACCTTGATGCAAAGCCGAGGAAAACTTGTCTGGATCCACTTGTCTGTGATTAGAGCCTATAGATGAAGACAATCAAAGTATTTAGTATTTACTGCTAATAAGTCAGAATGTGAGATGTGAATTCACTTGGAGTTGTGTTTTTCAAAGGAACTGAGAGTTAAAATAAGCAAAAAGCCAATTAATAACTAACTGAAGCAAGACAATCAACATTTAAATAACAATCTCTGTTCAAGTATTGATGCATATTTTAATGTGCTGTTGTATTTTTAAATTTTTCAGAACCCTGTTAAACTTGTATAGTATCACAAGGGGGATTCTATTTTTGAATATTTATAAACTATCATTTATATAAAAGTGTTCATGTTGTCCAATCTGGCAGTCACGGCTTCTGTTTGATCTCTGCTATTGTTTGAGGGCAGTATGAATTTGTATTAGAGGGCTGCCTCTCCAGCAAACAATGAAAGGATTCTTTTTTATCAAAACCATTTTAAAAGACCTCGAAAAACTGGAGAAATGGATTGGGAAAACATGCCATGCAGTCCAGAATCACTAATGGAATCCATAAACTGGATTAGTGTGAGGCACAGGAATAACACTTTGGTTCTGCCCAATACTATTGAAAACTGGCTGGAGTCCAGGAAAGGATAGTGGGAGTGATCCTGGATTTTGCAAACAGGACCTCCAGGAAAAGAGGGACAGAATTGAGGTGGTTTATTCTAGAGAAGTAGAATTTGAAGGACAAGAATGGGCTTTTCTCTGCAACCAGTATGTAATGTATCTAAACTGGAGCAAAGCAAAACTAGGTTAAACAGGAGGAAAAACTTGCTCTGGGGAAGGATAATGAAATGTTGGAGTAAATTTGCTGTTGGGACGCTACAGAAGTTCCATTAGCAGAAGGGTGATGGGTTTGGTGGGGGGCGTTTCGTAAGGTTGTTTTTAAGACACAGATTAGTTAAATATGTTGATCCAGCTTTAAAGCAAGGACTGGACTAGATGATCTCTTCAGTTCTCTTTTAATCATATTTTCCATGGTTGTGTCTAAAGTATGTAACAAAACAAATTCTTGCTGGAACTGGGGAACGGCTTCACCAGTGGAACCAGTCTGGACCACAGGGGATGTGTGGTAGCCTCTGGTGAGGGGCTGCTGTGTCCTCCACTCATTGTACCATTACCTGACACAGGTATCTATGTGTGCTCCAGGACTGTGTCAGGGATGTTCATGGATAAAAATTAGTGGGTGAGAACAAAGTGGTTTTGCCTGCTGTGCAGTTCTGGCTCACACTGTCAATTGCTGTATAGTATAAAAATATTGCATAATTATAGAAAGCAACAATTAATGCACCCCAATGTAACTTGAAAGCCCTGGTAGCTCCTTGGTTATCCTCTCATGCCTCTTGTCCTTCCCTTCCCATCAGACTTATCCTTGTTTTCCTCCTGCTGTTGATGCATGTGATGCCTCTGTGTGCACGTGATATTTGTCTGTATACACACATTCCTTCTCCCCTTCTCCAAAGGAGGGCACGTTTGCCAGTTCTGAAGTTCTGACCTGTTTTTTTGATCATCTGTCAAGTTCCCACTGCCAGAGAACCTTGGAAAGCCAGTGAAATACACGGTTAGAGGCACAAGCCTCAGCCTGCCCAGGGATTTTGGGGTTTGACTTTACAGAAAGATAAGCAGGGAAGATCCAGCTGGAGAAAGAAATACATACCATGAAGAATGAAAGAAGATGCAGGGTTAGGCAGCTCGTGCACCATTTCAGAAGTTGTGTTTTGCAAGTCACCTGGTGGCAAGCAGCAGGAGTCCCTGTTAGCTGCAGTGGTGTGCAGCAGAGTCCCTTCAGCACCTCACACTTGAGGCTGCTTGGATTGCGTCAGGCAGGAGGACGAAGTGTTCTGTACCCTGGTGTGACCTTGTGAAAATGCAGCACATCCCTCCTTGCTGTTCCATCCCCAGCCCAGAGCAGGGACTCCGTGCCCAGGCCACACGGACCCAAAGCTCCCTCTGCTGCTGCAGCTCGGGCTTGGCAGGATGGAGTTCAGTTCAGCTGAACACAAACACATTGTGGGGCAGGAAGAGAAGCTTCTGCTTGTACAGTAGTGGGTAAAGGCTTCTGCATCACTGGAAGGAATGGAGTGCAGAGAGTTTTCAGGCTCTCAAACATGTTGAATATCTTCATTTGTTATCTCTTTGATAACCATACAGAAAATATGTACTGAGAATATCATACGCTGTGTTAATAGTGTTATCTACTGGTGATAAGATGGAAATTTCTGTAGTGATGTAGATCTCAACTGGAAAATCTCATCGAAGCCAGTTTTGATTCTGGTATTTCAACTCAAGCATATTATAAAGAAATGGCACAGAATCCCAGAGTGATTTGGGTTGGAAGGGACCTTAAAACTCATCCCATTTCACCCCCTGCCGTAGGCAGGGATACCTTTCACTGTCCCAGGCTGCTCCAAGCCCTGTCCAGCCTGGCCTTGGACACTGCCAGGGATCCAGGAGCAGCCATAGCTTCTCTGAGCACCCTGTGCCAGGGCCTGCCCACCCTTCCAGGGAACAATTCCTTCTCATTATCCCATCCAGCCCTGCCCTCTGGCACTGGGAAGCCATTCCCTGTGTCCTGTCCCTCCATGCCTTGTCCCCAGTCCCTCTCCAGCTCTGCTGGAGCCCCTTTAGGCACTGGAAGGGGCTCTGAGCTCTCCCTGGAGCCTTCTCCTCTCCAGGTGAGCACCCCCAGCTCTCCCAGTCCGTGTCTGTAGGAAAGCATCAGTGATCCATTCATCTCCTCAGTGAGATTTAATACTACGTATGAAGAACTGATCCTTGCTTTGAAATGGTGTGCATAAACTATTAGTTTTCTTAATAGATGCTTTTATTATATTATAATAAACTTTGTCTTTAAAGCAACTCACCAAAGACTATATAAATTCAAGTTTAACATCCAGGATAATTGTGAAAAAGCTCTGTCTGCACTATTCCTTAGTGATTCAATCCAAGGCTATAGGGGCTATCTAAAGTACCTCCATTTATTAGGGAGTATATTTTTATTTATGCAGATAGCTATGTATAATATACAGAGTCTGTCACATCACCTGAGGTGCAGTACGTGCACAACTCCATTGCCTGTGTCTGTGGTACAACCCAGTGCCACCTTTGTGACCTCGAAGGAAGCGTTGCTTTGAAATGTGTTCTGTAAGGATGCTCTGAGCATTCCCCAGTGATGTGCACATCTGTGTAGCCAGCAGCCTGCTAAGAGCCTTCCAGGAAAAAAATCAACTGTGAATATGAAGAACAGGTCTGACATTGATGCTTCATTTCTCTTGCAGGAGAAAGTGGCTGCTCTCAGAGCAGCATCAGCCATCCAGCTGTGCAGGAGGGAACAGTCAGCGTCCACAGTCCAAAGAAATCAAGCAAGATTACTCCAAAATTTCACAACCGTATGGTTCACCGTGTGTGGAAGGAATGCATCCTCAACAGGGCACAGTCCAAGTATGGCAGCAGTCCTCGTGGTTTGCTTATTTATAACACAAAATATGCACTTAAAATTGTTGTAGTTTTGGCTTTATGTTATTCCTTACAGGATTCCTTTGCTAGTAATCAGAACTAATGGTGCTAAACAGCATTATCTAGGAAAATGTGGTATTATCAAAGAAAATTTGTCACTGTGTTCAGCTGAGAGCTCCTGACACTTCCCGTTGTATTTGCAGTTGTGTAGCCTGATTGTGCCAGTCCTTGAGGCCATGCATCCATAGGATGTGCTTCAGCCAGGTGCTCTCAGATTTAGTGATGGCAGCTTCTATCTCCAGTTGTTGCTACTACACTGAAAGCTGGGTGACTGCAGAACAGATCATATATATTTGATATTTAGGGCTCTAAGGGGAGTATTTGTAAAGCATTACATGAGTTGGACTAAAACTTCAATTGGCAAGGGTGTATAAATTGATGTTAGTATCATAGGCCTTTAGTACTGGAGATTTAAAGTGTATCATGGTGAGCCCTGAAATATTTATTCTTCCTTATTTCCATGCACTTTCCTCACTGGGTATGTCAGACTAATTTCCAGAATCAGTTTAAATGGCTTTCCCCTTGTGTCTTGTGCTCAGACTCCAGACAGACTTATCTGATGCAGAGCTGGGACCTTCCTCCTACATAAATCAAACTGTAAATTTAAAGAGTAGTACAGGGATCTGCTGTCTATTTCAAAGGTCAGGTAGAAGGAAGGAATTTATCTGAGGGGAACATACATGAATTTATGCATATACATTTTTAAAATTTTGTTTTACAAAAGGTGGTGATTACTAAAATAACTTTCTCTTCTTCAGGAGGAATCAAATTACAGCTGCAAATTTGGAAGAGGAAGTTCCTAACAATAGCGTTTCATGGGATTTTGTGGATCCAGTCCAAAGAGTCAGTTGTTCTTGTTCCAGGTGAGCTTTGAAGAGAATACACATTTGTCATACTGGGAGAGCCCTGTTTAATTCAGACAGAGGTACACTTGCAGGAGGGAGTTATGCTTTAGCTGAGACAAAAGGAAATTGTAATATCAAACCTGTGGTCACATTTGGGGGATGAATCTGCATCTCAGCCCACTGTCACTTGCAGGAGTCAATCCAAGTGGGAAAATGATGGTATTGGGGCCAGGATGACTCCAGAAGTTCCCATTCACAATGAGCTCATCCTGCAGCTTTTCACAGCCGTAGCCGTTGGTTAAGTGGTTAAGGCTTGTGGTAAAGAGGGCAGGATCTGCCCACGCTTGTGAGCATCCTGATATTTGGAGGAAGAGGGAAAACATCCCTACAAATCACTTCATGTGCCTCTGGTCAATCTGCCATGGCACAAAACCCACCCAAGACAATATTAAACCTTTGCAGCCTGGTCAGCCACTGTCACTGGATCAGAAAGAATTCACAGCTCACTCACACAAACACTTTAGGAAGTTATTAAATTATCTGTCATCTTTGGTGAGTGGTTAGAATTCCGGAACTCCTCACTCAGGAAAGGCAAACCATCATCACCAATTCTGCTGAACCATTCTTACAATTATCAGAGAGATGTTACAGGGCTAGAAAAAACCCCAGTTTGCAGTGAAATAGTCCTGTGAAACGCTTGTCCTGAAATTCTTGATTCCCAAGGTCACCATCTACTTGTAAGATGGGTGATAAAAAGCATCTTTACCAAAGGAAGTTATTCCTTAAGCATGCAGTTCTTCTTTGTGTAGTCAGAGGAAGAGATGAAGGGGTTGTGCATCCTACAAGGGTGGAATGTTCAGCCTGGAGACTCCCTGCTCTATCCCAAGTGAGAGGTGCTTTCTGCAGCTGTTTCCCCCCAATTATACACATCGTTTGTATTTATATACTCAAGAATGTGGAACAGATTAATGTTTTGTTAGAATACCAAGTGTTTCCTGTGGAAAACTGAGGTCCAGCTCTGCCTGGAAAGCATGGGGAATCAATAGTGGGCAGTGGGTGCCTGATTTTATGGATAGGTTCAGCTGCACTTGCAATTTCACACTTTCTGTTCATCCCTCCAGTGATAACTGCATCATAACTCACCAGCTGGAGTTGGTGAGCACAGCAGCTGGGAAATGGAAACATCATCCTTAAAATGAAGGCAGTACCTGATTTCAAACAGCAATAAGTACTTTCTGTGTAGCTGCAGAACCTGAGCAGCTACTCTCATATAGAAATTGTTTTAGTCATTTCTGTGCCCATTCCATGTACTGGATAAATGTCAAGATATGATCTTAGAACTGGAGTCTCAAAGGGCTGTCTGGTACTCAGCATCAAATTCAGTCTCCTGCAGACCCAGCTTGGTGTGTGAGGGACAGAATGTCTGAAATAATTCTCTGCAGTTAAAATACGGTGAATGATGGAGAATTAAGGCAATGAAATGTTACAAGAACATGCTTAAGGCAAATCCCCAGTTACCAGGGCATTAGCTCCACATTAGGGTGATTGCAGCCACAGACCATCTGCTGCTGCAGGGAATCTGCAGCGTGTCCTGGGAACAGCAAAGCCCTATGGATAGCTGGGATAACCCCACACAGCGCGAGTGCTTCCAGGGGAAAGGGGCAGCAAGCACAAGACGTGTTTGCACCCTTAGACAGGGTTGGGTGTCTCCAATCTAATCCACTTCACTGGTGACCATGTAGGTTATCTTTTCAAGTAAAAAGCACATTACTTGTTTTGAAATGGGCTTTTGTTGTCCTTTTGTTGTTCATAAAATAGGGATGGAGTGATTCATTTTGAAATGATGTTTATTTTTAAACAGGTTTCAATGTTAAGCACAAACACATCTTTCAATTTCTGTTTAGCTTAATAAAATCAAATAAACAGCTAAACAAAAAAACCCTGAAAAACAAAAAAGACCAATAAACGTATGGGCAGGGTTATTTCCCTGTTGTCACATCCTTGGGAACCATCACCAGTATGATGAAAATACTGTTTAGCAGTACCTGAGACGCTGAAGTTCAATCCTGTGCTTCCCCGTCTCAAAGATGCTGGATGCAAAGTCAGAAAAGCCATATGAAGCCAGTAATAAGATTGTATGTTACTGCATTATTTTGTTTTGAATATTTTAAAATATTTATTCAAACTTCCTCCATCAGGCAGAAATTAAAAGTCTGTTAAAAGATCAGGAGCAGCCAGGAGGTTTCTCAGTGCTGCTCTTTGGGTTTGGCTTTCCCCTGGGCTCAGGGAACTGCCCTGCCCGTGCAGTGAGTGGTTTCTGCTCCTTTTCCAGGCACAAGGTGTTCAAGCAGCGCTGCGCCGGTGCCTCGGGCCGGCCCCCCACGCTGCCCCAGCCCGGCTTCGGCGTGGGGACAGCGGCGGCCTCGGCACTGCCCCCTCCTGCCTCCTCAAAGCACAAAACCACCGAGAGGCAGGACAAGGGAGAGAAACTGCAAAAAAGGCCCCTGATGCCATTTCACCATCGGCCCTCGGTGACTGAAGAGCTATGCATGGAGCAGGACACATCCGGGCAGAAGCTGGGACTGGCCGGGATGGAGTCCGCTTTGGAAGTCCCGAATTCCAGGAAATACGAGAAGACGCTCTCGCTACCTGCTAGAAATCCAAGCAAGCAAATTAATATGAATCCTATGGATTCACCCCATTCCCCCACTTCCCCTCTGCCTCCCACCCTGAGCCCCCAGCCCAGAGGTCAGGAGGCGGAGAACCTGGACCCCCCTTCCATTCCTGTGAACCCAGCACTCTACGGCGGCGGGCTGGAGCTGCAGCCACTGCCCAGCTTAGATGACAGGACAGTCCTGGTGGGACAGAGGCTACCTCTGATGGGAGAGGTCAGTGAGACAGCCTTGTACTGTGGCATAACTCAGAGCAACGAGGCCGTGGACATGTGGAGGACCTACAGTATCCCTTCGAGCGACGACCCCGAGTTCCGGCCGCCGGAGCTGCCGTGTGAGAGGTATGACGGCAGGATGGAGATCAACCCCGACAGCACTGCACTGAAAAGGTGAGAGTGCACACCGAGCAGGGGGGTGGCGGCTTTTAATCATCACCAAACTCTAATTTCTCATTTTCAAATGAAAAAGGCCAAGGCTTCACTTGCCCATCACAGATGCTGGAGAGAATACCGGGTACTTAAATAGAAACACACTATTACAGATGCTTTCCTGTTCCATATCTGGCTTTCTGTTGGACACTACAAGAACTGATCAATCTCTTTGTGACCTATTTTTGTATTTTATGCTAGCCTAAAAATTACTCTAACATTCTGATAATGCATTTTAAAAAATGCACCAGAGAGAGTGGTTAATGGAAATGTTTAAGCAAAAATTAATTGAGGAAGAGTTATTGAGTTAAAAGAATATTTGGTTTGGTAATTACAATGGAGTTTGCTCGGCTGAAAAGGGTTTCAGCCTGAAAAATACAGCCTGGGAAGGCTGGAAAATGTTTTCATTTACATAGTGACAAAATTGATTCTTCTTTCATTGTCCCAAAGTAGGTCTTAATACAGTAAGGTATTTAATACTAAATGTAGCCAATACATCCTTTATTTGAGGAAAAAAACATTTCTGCTTGATCAAGGGGGATGGAGTGAGCCATGGGCTGTGTTTGTGTGACGGCTACAGATCATGCTGGTTTTGTTTCATGGAGTCTTTGCTTGTTTATTTTCACTTCAGGCTCTTAGCACAACCTAATAAACGGTTTAAAATTTTGGAAGAGCAGAAACCAGTGCAGACCCTGAACTATCTTGACCCCTTGCCTCTACTACAACCCCCTGGAGAAGGCTGGGGAGACGCCAGTGATCCTTACACCTTCGAAGATGGAGACATCAAGTACAGCTTCACTGTCAATAAAAAATGCAAACTTGGGGCTGAGAAAGATCCTTTGAAAAAGAACAAGGTAAGGTGTAAATCCAGAGTCTCTGGCATTAATGTTCTTGTGGGATTTATCCTGTAGCACAGCATTTGCTGTACAGCTCTCTGGAAGACACAAGCCTGTTCCACAGAACGAAATCAGGCATATACATATTTATATTTACATTTATATTTTCATATAATTTTTAATTTTTTTTTTTTAATTGACACCTGCATGATGCTCCTTATGATCTTATCCTTTAAGGAGCCGTTTCAATGTCTGGCTGTGCAAGCAAACATTTCAAAACATGTTTTTTCCTGGAGATTTTGAGGTGGTTAATTACCTGGACTGGCTATCAGAGCTGAATGATGTCCATGGAATCCTCTGTAAATCTTACATTTAACTCAGACCCCTAGGTTTGGCTGGATGTAGGAAAACATTTGTTCTTGCGTAGCTTAAATTCATATCCATGAAATCTCTTTAATTTTTTGTGTAGTCAGAAGATGTGATTGGTACCAAGGAAATCCCCCCAACAGGCCATTCCACACCAGTTCCTGATGGAAAAGATGCCATGTCCATTTTCAGTTCTGCTCCTAAGACTGGTGAGTTAAAGCTCTTAGATTGAGTCTGCAAAGCAAAAATACCCATATGCCATAACATCTTGAGGGAAAAATCACATCTGAACTTTTTTTGTCTGTAACGTCAGAGCAACAGACAGCTCCCAAGCTGGGAAAAACTTGATTTTCCTTGTCTTTCTTATAAAAACAATTTTATATGTATATATATATCTCAGCATATTAAAGAAGCAGCAGCTCCTTCCTTGTTTCCCGGCTGACCCTCGGTGGTTGCTGAACAGCCTGCAAGGCTCCAGCACAGCAGAGGTGCTCAGTGCTGCTGGGAAAGGTGCTGCTGTGTCCCCGCCTGTGCTGCCCTGTTGCTGACGGTGCCCCCGTTTATCTCCCGTTCCCTGGCTGCCAGACCCGCGGCAGGACGGCGCTGCCGGCAGGGCCGGCTCCGGCAGCCTCACCCAGGTCACCGACCTGGCCCCGTCCCTGCACGACCTCGACAACATCTTCGACAACTCCGATGAGGATGAGCTTGGGGTGAGTCTCTGTGGGACTGAGTATCCTCTAGGCCAAAAACCAGGAATCCTGCTGGGAATGATTATCCTTAATAGATGGGAGAGAGGGTTTCCAGGTAGGCAGGCTTGGATTTTAGCTAGGAAGGACTGCTGGCAAAGAGAGAGATCCTTCAGGAGATCTGTTCTGCATGGACAGGCTGTAAGGAGCTTCCATAGGGAGAGCCATGCAGTTGCTTTATAAATCCATTATACCTAGTTCTGTGTCCTGGACTTCTGTCAGAATTTTGTGTTAGAAAGTTGTGGAAAAGATCCAAGTTTTATTAACTGGTGATTAGTTCTTTTACCTTGTCTGAGAACCTGACCAAAGAAAAATAAATTCAGCCTTACAGCATGTTCCCTTTCATTCTTCCAAGCACTTTATTTCAGTGCGAAGAGAAATAGTTGCTGCATGTTAGGAAATACAAAAGGAAATGCAGATTTATATCAGTTATGAGAGGGGGAAACTGCCAGGGAAGGCAAAGATTTGAATAGTCGCTATCTTTAAGCATAATCTAATATGGCCATAATCACAAAAGGTGATCCTAAGGTGACTGTTAGTAGTAGATAAGGATGTTTAAAAGTCTAATGCCTTTTTCTTGGCAGGACTTTACAAGTGCACCACTTTCCTTGCTGTGGTTCCACACAAACTGCACTTCAGATGCCACAGTTAATATGCAAATCTACCAGAGGATTGTTCTGTCAAAATAAAAAATTACTTTTTTCTCTGAAGTTGGCCTGGACAGCCCTAATGTTTTTCATGTCTTAACATTTGCATGTGTTGGGCTTACTTGCAGTGTCATATTCCCATTCTTACCTTGGAGTAATCCATAGATGGAAACAAGTAGAGCAGTCGCAGGCATTTCAAGCTCAGGGCTTGTGATAAAATTTTGAATATAATTTGTGTGTGTATAGAAATATAAAAGTACATAGTTACATGTATGCGTCAATTTATGAGGGGGTATATAGACAGGCAAATATTTTTCTTTTTAGTGTTGAAAGAGGGGGAAAAATCCAGACTCCTCGGGGGGCAGTGGGGGGGAGAGCAGAGAAGCAGCTGTTCTCTTTGCGGTGCCGTGCCCCTGAGAGGTGCCAGTCTGTGCTAACTGCAGTGTTTGGTTTGCAGGCCGTGTCCCCAGCCCTGCGCTCCTCCAAGCTGCTGGCAGCGGGCTCCGAGGAGCGGCCGCTGGGCAAGGACGGCCGGACCGCGGTTCCCTACCCCCCCAGTGAGTACCAGGGCTTCACTGGGCACAGCTCAGCCCTCCCACGCGCACAGGCCTCGCTGTGCCAGCCCTGCCGTGGCGCTGGGCTCACGGAGGGTGCACCTGTGCTGGAGTTGCCGGGTTTTAATGAGGACAGTGGTAATACAGACACGGATTTTTAATGAGCCTACTGAGATTTGAGGTGCTCTTCTGTTGGCATTGTTGTCTTAGTCTGGAACTATGGGATGGGTTTGTTACAAATCTTTCTTTGGAAGCTCTCCCCTCTCTTCTCAGCTCACTGTTGGGCACTTACACCATTACCACATCCCTCTTTAAGTATAAATCCTTCTACTTAATGAAATCAAAGAATTTAAAGCCATGGCTTACCAATTGGCCATGATGGTGCAACCTGTCTTAGAAGAAAATTGCATCAACCATGTGACAAATTAAAACTAAAATCACCTTCAGAGTTTAATCTGGATGTGGAAGTGCATGATTAAAATCAAAGGGCTGGGCTCCAACTGTAGGCACGGTGTAGACCTTTTACAGGTGGTTGTGGCAGTGATGCTTGTACAGGCCCTGCCCATGGACAAGGGAGGTTATGGGAGTGCAGGAAACTGATGAAATTGTATGAAATTAGATTAAAATAATAGGGCTTTTTTCTAAGGACTGTGCCAACAGCTGTTGGGAATGACGACTTGTACTCTGAGGTTTGTGGGCTCTGCTGCATTTCTTGCACCTGACAGGAGGGTGTGGCCAGGGCAGGTCAGGCTTTGCTCGCAGGGAACTGGGACAGGAGGAGAGGGAACCGCTTCAGGCTGTGCTGGGGAGGGTCAGGTTGGATATTGGGAAAATTCCTACACAGAAAGGGCTGTCCAGCCCTGGCACAGCTGCCCAGGGCAGTGCTGGAGTCCCCATCCCTGGGGGGATCTAACAGCCCTGTGGATGTGGCCCATGGGGCAATGGTGGCCTTGGCAGTGCTGGGAGTGGGTGGACTGAGTGATCTCAGAGGGCTTTTCCAGCCTGAACAGATCTCTGATTCTATTGTGGTATAGGTGGCATTCTATTGAGATGAAGGAGAAATGTGTCTGTGTTTGTGGGACAGGAGGAAGGTGAGAATTTTTGGTATAATAGTAACGAATCAAATGACAAATTACTTAGTGGTGAGAAGGAAGAGTGCTTGATTTCTGTGGCCACTATAAGCAGAAATCCAATCTCTCTGCAAATCATTCTTTAATGCCTTCTCATTAACTTCAGCTGGTAATGAGAACAAATTGAGGTGAAGAAAAAAACCAGTCTGAAGGAGATGAGTCAGAGTTTTATGGACCCATAAAAGCTGTGCTGATTTACTCAAATGTAGAAGTCTGAAGTATACAGAGATTGGATTTTGACAGGTTTAGTTGATCCATAGCTTTTTAAAATATGCAAAGCTTTTTCAAGCATGACACACATGAAAATGAATGATGATAGTTGCCTGTTGCTGTAGGGTTGGGGGATTTTTTGTAATTAAACTTTTTTATGAATCTGCACTGCAGAATTTTGCTAAGTGGAGTGAGCTAGAGGTGAGAAAATGATGTAGTGTGAAGTTAAACAGATACACTCCACTTGTAGCTGTGGCCTTGCACCAGCTGTCGAGGCAGAGCAGTGTCTGTGGGGAGCTGAAGTGCCTTGTACAGCATCATAAATTCCTACTGGCCACCCTTCATTTTCACCTTCCTCCCTGTCCCCTCTCCAGTGCCTAAAGCACCTCTCTCTGCTGAGAAACAGGGAGCCAATCCGGCTGCCAGCTTGAACATTGTATTTTATACTAATGTTGTTGGAAAAGAATTTCTTCCATTGTGCTGAACCTGCTGTCAGCCCTGATTCATCCTGTATCAGGACAAGACTAAGGTCTTAAATTCAAATATTGAAAGAGTGGGGAAAAGAATATGGACGGAGTGGGAATAATTCATAGCCCATTGTTTACTCTGCTGCTCCAGATTGTGAAGGACTTTGGATTCAGCTTGGACAGTTATTACCAAAAGAACTGCATTTTGAGAGGATTTCCCCTATTTGTTTCACTTTGTCTAAAGAGTTCAGTAGCCTGGTTGTGTCATTTCTGAGCACAAAAGCATCACATGCAGGGCTGGCTCTGTTAAGGCAGAGTGGAGACACATCCTGAGGCTGCAGCATACTACACAAACGTTCTGTTAGTGCAGGTACTCACAATCCATATACAGTTGTAATCCCATCACTTATTTCTGCATTTTTCTGTAAGTTTTTGAGAACAGTACTTCTTCTTACCTGTTTGGATTTATACAACATGGTGTTTACCAGTCAGAAATCCATCCATATTGATTTATGAATTTTCCGTCATCTTTAGGCTGCAGATGTTACTGAGCACAAGAATGTCCCTGTGTCCCATCAGCTTGGGTATGGAAATGGGATTGGGCATTAAATCTGTCAGAGAAAGTATCTAAGAGGAGACACTTGAGGGAATTCACCCTTCTCTAATTACAGTGGTTCACCAGTGATGGTTTTGTTCAGAGAGGATTAGTCCTAATTCAAGTCAGGAAAATAGAGCATTTATGCTGAATGTGGCACAAAATAAATCGGCTGTACCTGGAAGGAAACAGAATGGAACTGGGGAGAACATGCAGGACTTGGTGTGATTTGTGTTTGATTGCATTACAGTGTACGGGGCATCTCTGTCGGGGTTGGTTGTTCTGCTTAAAGAAGAAAAACAGCCAATGGATGATTCCATTACGTTCATTTCCTGAGAAGTCAGGGATTTTCCTGGCTTAATGTCTTGTGATGCAAAATGATAATTTTGTGGCTTCTCTGGCACTGGAACTTCAGGCTGCCTGGCAGTCTGTTCCTAGGCAGGACTGCCCGTGTTTGTGGCAGGAGCTGTGTTGCCATGGACCAAATGAGGCTACAGTGACTGAGTGGAGAAATCCAGCTCAGGCCTCCGGTTTTGGGGCTCGGTGTCAGCTCTGGCAAAGGGAGGAAACTCCTCTGTGACTCCTGAGAAGCAGTCACTGGGGTGAGCTTGGCATTAATGTCAATTCATCTCTCCAGTTAGGAAGGATTTATTAGTTGCTGGTAAACTGTACATTTGTTTGTCTGTCTACCAGGTTGTTGTTTCTGCTGAACAATAACCTTGCAGAGTATCCCTAGGAATTTGGGGAATTTATCCCTAGGAGTTAACTTTTGGTCTAGACTTACACTGCTGTCAGAACCCCAGTAAGTCTGGAGGAGCTTTGCTAGTTTTTAACTGATGAAGTAAGAGCTCGCATTCAGTTGGTCTCTTCTGTTTTATTGAATTTCCTTGAGAATTTTTATTTTAATGATTAACTGTGTTGTTTCATCCTATTCAGCTGTGGCAGATCTCCAAAGGATGTTCCCAACGCCACCCTCTTTAGAACAGCACCCTGCCTTCTCCCCAGTGATGAGTTATAAAGATGGAATAAGTTCAGAGACTGTGACTGCCTTGGGAATGATGGAGAGCCCTATGGTCAACATGGTTCCAACACAGCTGGCTGAGTTTAAAATGGAGGTGGAAGATGGATTAGGTAGCCCTAAACCTGAAGAAATTAAGGTAACATGCCAGAAATGTGGGATTTTTACAAACTCCTCTATGCACACTTTGATTTTTATAAACGAGTCCTGTGTAGTGTGTGTAGCAGCTAACAAATGTGAGCTGGACCCATGTAAAGAACCTGTCAGGCTGAAGTTGGAAAAATATTCTTTTCTAGTAAAAGAGCTTTTTAATTGTTTCCCTGATTTTAACTGTAGGCATTTTTCTTCTTGTAATCTTGTGTTTGTAATGGTTCTGGGTGTTCTCAGGAAACAAACAGTATTGTCTGTGAAATGAGCCCTGTGCCGAACAGAGAGAATGTACATGTATGGAAAAACACCACACTCCTGCCTAAGGAGCTGTTAATTGATGCATTTCTTCAAATAATTTCTCTGTGGCCCCTTCGCTGTGCCCCCCTCCCTGCTGCCAGGCTGGGCACACAGTGGGATAAAGTGGTGCATGTAGAAAGGCTGCCTTTATCTCTCTGAAATGTTCCTTTTTTGGTTAGGGTTGAAACTCTCTGAGAAAGCCCAGGGGTTGAACTTGCTCTGTTTCTTCTTCAGCTGATGTTACTTCACAAGTTTTAAGGCCAGATGGGACCATTCTTATCTGACTTTCTGTATAACACAGGTCAGGTAATGTCACCTAGTTCTCCTCTCTCGAGTCCTGTAGTGTCTCAGTAAGAGCTGTTCGTGGCTGGGGACTCTGGGTTCTCGTGACATCCCAGTGTGGCCATTTCTCCATAGCATCCCATGGAGGGACCCAGCATCAGCAACGGTGTACATTGGTTGTGTCATTGTTCCATCACAGGGTAGGAGCAGGGCAAAACCATCCTGCCTGTGTGCATCCTGCATCCCTGAACTTCTGGGGCTGCCTTTCGGCACTTTTGCCAGAAGGTATTGTTGCCATATTTCCATGCATACAGCCTGAGGGGTTTTTTTATAAAAAGTACGCTTTTTGTGTGGAAATGCACAGCACCTTGTTCTGCAGCAAGCTGCTCTGTACATGGGGAATAGCAAGGGAGATGCCCACTCTAACTCTGGCTTCCTGGTAGTCCCCAGCCCTTGATTTTGTAGCCTAATTTTTCTCCTTCAGACCCACCTGTCCCTCATGTGCCACAGCCTGTTCCTTCTATTTCAGCAGCCTTCTTTCTCCCCAGCACCACCTCCTTCCCTCTCCTTTGTGCCCATGTTGGAATTAACTGACCGCTGATTTTTAGGGGTCTGCATTGCTGAGCCAGGGACACACTTGGACATGGACAAGAAGTGGCTGTGTTGGTGTGAGGATACTGATGGATGCCTTTGTTCAGTGTAAATGATGTGGTTAGCTGTGAAGTAGGATATTTTCCTGGCAGCAGGAATAGCATCCCTCATGCAGACTGCAAGGGAAGCCCTGGCAAATCCCACAGGGTGACTTCTTCCACAGGAGCTTTCAGTTTTGTCCCTGGGAGAGGAGGGAGTTCCTGTCCCTGGCAGGAAGCAGGACAGCCTGTGGGACAGCATTCCGGGGTTGTGCTCCCATGTTTTGGTGCCAGTCCAGTGTGTCCAGTCAGACCCCCGCACTCCCAGCTCATTCCCCTGCCAAGGGCTGAGCTGGCAAGGAGCTTGTCCCAGCAGCTCTGTGGAGAAAGGGGCTTTGCAGAGGTGGGAGGGAATTCCCAGTGTCCCTCCTGAAGGGAGAACCCTCCTGGACACCAGGACATGGGGCAAGCCTGCCTCGGTACTGCCAGATCTCTCCTTCCTTCCTCCCTGAGCTCTCACTTGGAGGCACCTTGGCAAGAGACGCCTTCTCAGTGTGTGCTCCAGGGCAGTCTCTATTTCCTGTCTTGAGTTGGTGCATCCACAAGTTTTTATGCCATTAGAGGAGTCTGAAAGAAGTTTTTTATAGGGTTTGTAAGACTTTGCCTTGCCACAAACCTTGCTGGTTTTTCTCTTTGGCTTGTGCAGTAAATTGTTTGTTTAAGAACAGGATAAGTTGGGCCTGGAAAAGAAGTCTGTCTTGGAATTTGTTGAGCTGAAGGTTTTTGAGTGGGAGCAGATTTCAGGGCATCATTGATACCAAAGATATTTTAATCTCCCTCACCAACCATTATAGGAGTATTAAAATACTTATTTTAATTCTGCCTGAGAACATTTCCAACAGCACAGTTGACTGGCTTCTGAGTGTGTCACAGCTGCTCATACACACCAGTGGGGGAAACAAGCACTAAACCCATTGCTGATCATTCTGAGAGCATGGAAGGAGATTCCTTGTGCTGAGCATTCCACAGCTGGAGATAGTAATCCACACATTCCTCATCCCTCAATGCTTGACAAGGTGCAAGGGAAAAATGCAAAGCTCTAATGAGATATTAAATACTGAGACTGCTGTTAATGTTTTCCTACTCATTTTTACTTTGCAGTAGTGCCTCAGAAGGACTAGTTCTGATCTCCTGAAAGAGCTGCAATAGCTCTAAAACTCTGGCTGAAGTTCTTGTCATCAATCTCTGCAAGCAAACCTGACAGTCACTGCAAGCCCAGCTGGGCTGAACTTCATTGATAGTTAATATAGTGTTTGCTGGATGGTTTAGATATTTGTATTTAATACTCTGTGTAATGATTGGCATGTGCAAAGTGTGCACTGTTATTGCTAAAGTGATGTGAACCCCCACGGTGGGGGTTATTCAGAGAGGCTGCCTCAAGGCACCTCAGGGTTCCTCACACTCTGACAGCCTCTCCCCACTGTCAGTACAGAAGTCTTGCAAAGATCAATCTTTTAAGTGCCTAAATGAGGTGCTAAAAGTTAGGTAGTGTGAAAATTTCATAGTGCACTACTGATGTTTCAAGCACAGCTTGTCTGAAATGAGCCTGATCCAATTGTGAAACCTCCTGCCATAAAGCTGTGCAGCATCTCAGCATAACCAGGAGCCTCAGCTGAGTTTCCTTGAAGGAACTGCTCTTGAATCCTTTGTAGAATGAATAAATATAGTTCATTTGGGGGGGAAAAGGTAATATTAGTTCAAACAGTACAATAGATTTGAATTAAAAATAAATATCTAAAGAGCAACCTGACCACATTGTTGTAACAAGGTCACTTGGATGTTACAGGATTTTTCGTATGTGCACAAAGTTCCATCACTTCAACCTTTCGTGGGCTCCTCCCTGTTTGCTCCACTGAAGATCCTGCCCAGCCAGTGCCTCCTACCTCTGAAGATTCCAGATGCCTGCATCTTCAGGCCTTCTTGGGCTGTTCCTCCGAAAATTGAACAACTTCCATTGCCACCTGCAGCCACTTTCATCAGAGATGGCTACAAGTAAGTACAGCCTTGGAGGAATGGAGTCTGTCCAGCCCATGCCTAAAGCTGGGTGTAACTAAAATAGTTGTTTGTATTAACAGTGCTTTAACCTGCAAATATATTTTAAACATTTTAGGTTTGTCATTGACTGAGATCAAAACACTTCTGATAGCAGGAACATTTAACCCTGGCTTTGGCAGTCAGGGGTGTTACAGTATGTGTCCACTCTCAGTGCTTTTGAAAGAACAGGAACGTGCAGTACTGAATGAATGGCAACTTCTGATACAGGAAAATATTGTGATTCAACAGAGACCACAAGTGTTGGGGAACAAAATGAATGCACTGAACCTCTCACATCTCTGCCCTCCCATTTCCATGTCCAGCCTCCAGCCAGGCTCCCTTGTGTCACTTTGAGCTCCAGCCTGGTGATCTCTGGTCCTGGAGATTCCATTTGCCCTTCTGAGGGCTCTGGAAATGTTGAGTGGGCCTGTGGGAGCTCCCCAGTGCGTGTTCCTGTGGGAGCTCCTGTGGTGTCCCTGAGCGGGGCCATGGGGAGCTGCTGATCAGACAGATGTTGGTCCATGTCCTGTCCTGTCCCACCCTTCCTGAGACCCAAAGAGGAGATGCCAAGTAGAAGAGTGCTGTGACATGAAGGGAACCACTGACATTCATTTTCCAAGCTTGGATTCCTCACTCTGTTCTCAGAAATGAGCAGTGTTTATGGAGGAAATTCATTGCTGGAGGTTTTGAAAGCTAGCAAGAATTTGCACCATTAAATTAATAAAATCTCTGAAAAAGCATAGTAATAGTACAAAGGTCTCCTGCTGCACTGCTTCATTTCTAGAGGAAGCAGTCTGTATCTTTAAACCAGTCTGTAAATCCTTTAAATCAGTCCTTTTGCAGCCCCAAAGGGTCCTTCAGCGTTCTCAAAAGAATTGCAAAGAAGAAATTGTAAACCCTTGATATAGTGCCTAGGGAGCAATTTAATTCTCAGGTTTTTTCATAATAGTAACTGATGCACCGGGCCTGAGCTGGTTATTAATTTCAGGTATTTGTTGGGGGAAAAAACCCTTTCATTTTCAATCTAATCCAATTAGAGTGAGGATTATTACTGCAGGCTTCTGACAGAGTGGTGATTGCCAATCAGGCTTTCTAGGTCACCTTTTCTTATTAGTCTGAGGCACTCGCTCTGCTGCCGCTCCACAACTCCTTCAGACCCTGCTTCGTTATTTTCCCCTCTCCTGCTTTGAGTTGGACACACCAGTTCAAGGTAATAAAATGATTGTAAGGAAAGGGGTCTTCAGTGTTTTCCTTTTCAAGTCACTAATGATAGGTGGGCATCCAAATGACGATAGTCCTTTCCAATAACACACAAAACACTATGAGGACAGACAAACACGGAAAAATCCCTGTTTCCCCTTCCTTATCCAGAGACTTACTGAGTTCTTACACTCTTTCCTTATTCTAATATGTAATCAACACATTACAAGAAAAGGAAGCAGGTTAGAAGTGATGTGGAAAGAGAAAAGTAAAGATCTTATTCTTTCATTGGCCCCTTATTACCTGTTTCTTGAATTGAATCCTTGCAGATGAAAGACAGATCTCATAGGAATGTACAAACTGTTCTGTGGTCACTTGAATTTGGCAGGAAATGACAAAAACAGAGTAATAAAACCCAGTCACAAATGGATGACCCAAAAATATGATTCTTAGCTTTACTGGACTAAGAGTTTGTAATGGAACGTGTCCCATTGTGCCGCAGTCTGTGTAATCCGAAATGAGGATTTGCATTTATAGAATCAGACATGCAGTGTGTGTCCATGAGGTGATACCGTGTATCAGAGCCACATGCATGACTTGTGACAGCTATTTAAAGTGGTCATTTCTAAAATAAAATAAGATTTCTGTCTCTCTGAAATACTTTCATTTCCACTAATCTGTATCTCTTCACAGATAGTGGTGTTTAAAATAAAAGCTACTGTTCTTTTTTCCCTAGAAAACTTGCAAACATCCTAAATCTTAACTTGATCGTTTACCTAGGGATTGTTCTCAAGAGCGTTTGAGTCTTAGGCCATGAGAATAATCTTTAAGAGGGTGAAGTGATACTTTTTATCATAATGATAAGAAACAGTGGTGCTTGTGGTGAGAATTCAGAGTTCTGTTGGGAGCCACGAGTAAAGGTTATGAGCGGAGTGTTTTTTACTGCAGTGTCAATGAGTCCCTTCAGGTTTCACCATCTCCTGGTATTTAAAAATGAACTTTGACAAAAGGCTCTCTGTTCCCATCCCTTCCCTGCAGCAACGTGCCCAGCGTGGGCAGCCTGGACCAGGACTACCTGCAGATGAGCACGCCCCAGATGAGCACGCCGGTGACGCTCAACAGCACGGCCCCTGCCAGCAACAGCGGCGCGGGGGTGCTGCCGTCCCCGGCCACGCCGCGCTTCTCGGTGCCCACGCCGCGCACGCCGCGCACGCCCAGGACTCCCCGGGGCGGGGGCACCGCCAGCGGCCAGGGCTCCGTCAAGTACGACAGCACCGACCAGGGCTCCCCCGCCTCCACCCCCTCCACCACGCGGCCGCTCAACTCGGTGGAGCCGGGCACGGTGCAGCCCATCCCGGAGGCACACAGCCTGTACGTGACCCTGATCCTCTCCGACTCTGTGCTCAACATCTTCAAGGACAGGAACTTCGACAGCTGCTGCATCTGCGCCTGCAACATGAACATCAAGGGCGCCGACGTGGGGCTGTACATCCCCGACTCCTCCAACGAGGATCAGTACCGCTGCACCTGCGGCTTCAGCGCCATCATGAACCGCAAGCTCGGCTACAACTCCGGGCTCTTCATCGAGGACGAGCTGGATATTTTCGGCAAGACCTCGGACATCGGCCAGGCTGCGGAAAGGCGACTGATGATCTGCCAGAGCAACTTGATCTCGCAGATGGGAGAGGGAGCCAGGAGGAGCCAGGAGCCTCCCATGAGCCTCCTGCTGCTGCTGCAGAACCAGCACACGCAGCCCTTCACATCGCTGAGCTGCTTGGATTACATGGCCTCCAACAACCGCCAGACGCTGCCCTGCATCAACTGGAGCTACGACCGGCTGCAGGCCGACAGCAACGACTCCTGGGTGGAATGTTTCAACGCCCTGGAGCAGGGCAGGCAGTACGTGGACAACCCCACGGGGGGCAAGGTGGACGAAGCCCTTGTCCGAAGTGCCACTGTCCATTCCTGGCCTCACAGCAACGGTACGGGCACAGCTGAGCCTTTTGTCTCTGAATATTTTGTGATCTCTGTAAATCTGTTTAGTTGTGACTCATTTAATCTTTACGTGGGAAATGATAGGACTAAAAATATGCTAGAGATAAAGTAGATTTCTGAACGCTTGTGAATTACATCAAAGTACCAATAATCCCGTTGTCTTCAGACTTCGTGGCCTAAATTGGAAGTGAGTCTGTGGAAGTTCACAAATCCGAAGCAAATTCAGGTATTTGGGGGAAGGCAAAATTAGAGGCCCTTTTTGCTTTTGGAGAAGGGTATAAGCAGTCAGCAGAAAATAATTGCTCTCTTTGACTTAGGGGGAAAAAGTGCCAAGGGAGGGGAAAAAAATTATAAATAAATATTACCTGTTTGTATAGTGAAGATGCTTTGGCATCTTTTGGCATGAGCTGGACACTAGTGACACTGAAATGTGTGTGTAAAGGCCTGTGGTGACAGCAGTGTTTTTGACAAGTACCACATCGAGTGCCATCCAGCTAATTCGAGTTGTCCATATTCCGCGGGCAGTGTGCAGAGCAATCTGTCGTGTCCAAGGAGTTGCTGTCCCTCCCTGAAGTGATTGCTGCTCCTTGTCCCTTGCAGTGCTGGACATCAGCATGCTCTCCTCCCAGGACGTGGTGCGCATGCTGCTCTCCCTGCAGCCCTTTCTCCAGGACGCCATCCAGAAGAAGAGGACAGGAAGGACCTGGGAGAACATCCAGCACGTGCAGGGACCGCTCACCTGGCAGCAGTTCCATAAGATGGCAGGACGGGGGACCTATGGTACCTATACTGGGCTCTGTGCCAAGTCAGAGTGCAGCTTCCTAGAAATGGGCACTTTCTCCTGGAAATGTGTTAGGAACGGGGCTGTTCATACAGCCTGGGGTCATGGGGGGTTCTTCACAGAGCTTTAAAGTGCCTCAAAAGGCCTTTGTGACACCCTGATGAAGGTTTTACCCCTCCAGGTGATGAACATTTACAGGGAGCAGAAACTGTGGGGTGAGGCTCAGCCCCCCTACCTGAATGGGGGGCTGGCTCAGACCAAAGCAAGCTGGTACAGACATAATGGGAGTGGAGGGAGCTGCTGAAATCAGCCACATCCTAATGGGAACAGGGGCTGTGTGAGCTCTGCAAATCCACAAAAACTGGGAGTGCTTTCTCCACAGAGGTTCTCGTAGTCTTAATGAAAAGTTTCAGTTCCAGTATCTCCTGGCTGTAAGTGACACTTCTGGAAAACACAAATTACAAACTAGGTTTTGTCTGTGCACGTTTGCAGAATAACAACGGGCGTTTCAATCTATTTCTTGCCTGCAATTTATTGCAGGCTTAACCAGTGCAGTCTGGTATAATTTTTCCTACAGCTCCATCACGCTTTGCTCTCTGCTGGTATTTGATGTATTGCTGCTTTCCTTGGGGCTGGGACAATGGGGGTAACTCCAGTTCCTGTCTAAAGCTGTTGTGCCCCACCAGGAGCACTTCTAATGATTTTTCCAGCATTTGAAACTTGAAGAGTTAGGATTTGCCAATTGTTGCCAGAGAAGAACACCAAAATTCCCATAGAGTGCAGAGCAGAGCCTTTGATGGAAAGTCAGTGAACTTTACTGGATGCTGACTTTTTAATAAAGTTGAATTATATTCTGCAGGAACTACTGGGTATATTTTACCTTGACATTTTCAGCAATATTTCTTCTACTGAGGCAGTATCTGGGAGACACCCTGTTACACTGGGTAATAATCCTCTCCATGGGGACAGCTGTGCTCAGAGCACATCCTATGGAGAGGGGCAGGAGGCAATTTTTAGAATTATAATAACTTTGTGTAGTATTATATACCTGGGAATGAATTTCTCTAAGCATCAGTAATTTTGCATAACCAGGGGAGGTGGATGAAGAGCTGGAAGGTCAGATTTTGTGTGTTCCTTTTATTACTTGTGATTGAACAGGACCTCCTGGGCTGTGGTTATGGATATGACAAAGGAAAAACCAGGAGATGAAGCCTCGGGAAGGGCAGTACATGTGCTTGGAGTACACTGGGAGATGTTTTATTGCAGCTTTCTTGGAAAGTTTAAGTGGTGCTTGGATCAGCTCCCTCCACTTTGGCCAACAACTTTGATTATATGACATTTCTTTAGTACGATATAAATCTTCCCTCTCCTTTATTAAATATCTTTTCCAAGAAGAAGGGCTGGGAGCATGTGGTTTATCAGGCATGGCACACCCTCGATAACCATTTCCACTCCATGATAAACCTGTAGGACACTCAGCACAGCAAGGGATGAGTGATTTCCAATATTCCTGTAAAAGAACCCACATCCTGGGCCATCAGAGACCCACTGCAGCTAAAACCAGGTATTTTAACATCTTTTCTTTATTTGTTTTTTCCCCTGTGAAGGCTCTGAGGAATCTCCTGAGCCTCTCCCGATCCCGACACTGCTGGTGGGCTATGACAAGGACTTCCTGACAATCTCTCCGTTCTCCCTCCCTTTCTGGGAGAGGCTCCTGCTGGACCCCTACGGGGGCCATCGGGATGTCGCCTACATCGTGGTGTGTCCGGAAAACGAGGCCTTGCTCGACGGAGCCAAAACTTTCTTCAGGGACTTGAGTGCTGTATACGAGGTTGGAAAGAGGGACCACACTGAATTATTGCTTCTTAGGTGTCATTGCTGCTGAAGTGCATGTCCACTGGGCACGGGGTTTAAAGTAACAACTATTTGAAGAAGGGTTTTTTTTTCCATTTTGAGGGCTTTCTGCACTTTCAGAGTCCAAGAATGCTGTTGGAGTGACACTGGGATTCTGTGGGCATTTTGGGGTGTTTGTTGCCAGTACACATTCATTTCACAGAGGAGGCAGCAGTGGCGTTAACAGAGCTGCAGCCTCCCAGTGATGGCCCAACCAAGCCTAAACAGCAAGGAGGACATTGAAGAAGCTGTTGCTTTCTCACAGTTGCTAGGCTGGGGATAAAAGCATTTATTTCTTTAGCACGTGCTCCCCAATATGTCAGATTCCTTTGTAACCTTAGTTTTGCTGTGAGTGCAGTTCAAGCCAACAGATAAATGTAGCCTGTTTTTTAAAGATACTTATTAAGAAGCCCCCCAGCTGTGTGCTGAGAATGAGGGGATTAGGCCACAAACCAGTCTCTGTAACTTCCTAGGGTGGTTGGCATCTCCTTACAGGTGTTTGTCCTTCCCTCCCCTGGCAGATGTGCAGACTTGGGCAGCACAAGCCCATCTGCAAAGTGCTGCGGGACGGGATCATGCGGGTGGGCAAGAGCGTGGCGCAGAAGCTGACGGACGAGCTGGTGAGCGAGTGGTTCAGCCAGCCCTGGGGCTCCGAGGACTGTGACAATCATTCCAGGCTCAAGCTCTACGCGCAGGTCTGCCGCCATCACCTCGGTGAGTGACAGCCCCTGCCTTGGGACATTGGGGGGCGCGTGCAAAGCCACAGTGTGGGTTTTCTAAAGGTGCAGATTATGATCTGTTTAAAATTAAAAGGGTATTACAAGGTTTTATCTTAATTTTTTAATCCTTCCATGGTAAATTTGCCTACTTCAGAAAGTTGCGTTTTTGGTCACTCTAGGGGTCATGTCAGAGATTCAAAAGCCAGTTCTTACCTTTTTAGAAAATCAGTTTGGTATAAGGTGTTTGTGTAGCACAAAGGTCACAGAATCACAGACTGCTTTGGGTTGGAAGGGACCATAAAACTCATCCTGTTCCATCCCCTGGGACACCTTCCACCAGACCAGGTTGCTCCAAGTCCTCTGTGATCTGGCTCTGAACACTTGCAGGGATGGGGCAGGTGTTCCACACAAGACTGGAGGTGCCCATGGATCTGGTTTATTGCTGCTGACACATCTCATCACAGCCACGTGACAGAGCCGTGTCACGGTGCCCTCCAGTGTAAGGTGTATTTATAGGAGAGAGGAGGTCCCTGGGACTCTGCAGAGGCAATGAGTTAACACGGGGAGAAGAGAAAGTGCTGGAATCCTTGGTGCCTGGGGCCTCAGTCTGCTCTGTGTGGACCCTTGGAACCACAGGACCCTGAAGGCACCTTTGCCTCTGGACCTCATGCTGGCTTATTTCTCTCCTGAAACAGTGACACTTTAAACAGATCAGTCTGGTTGTTTTTGTTACGGCACCCTGCCCTGTTTGTTCTGTATTACAGCAACGTCAGGAGTGCTTGTTTGGTGAGGGAGTGTGGAACCTGAGAGTGTGGAAGGGTGTAACATCTGCTGGGGCAGGATCACTGACTGCTGCTGGCTGAGTCCCTGCAGTCACCTGATTTCATCTGGGGACAGACACGGTTGTCTTCTCCCAGCATGGGTCCAGAGTCAACATATATTGTGTATGTGACTGAGAATTGGGATCTTAGCAGGAGACACAGGAATTATGGCAAGGGGAGAAATTATTACAACGCTACTGAAGTACCTCAGGCTTCCCTGCAGAAAGAGGCACCGTGTGTACAGTCAGATGAGGAATTGGGCTGCTCAGTTCACATCTGAGGCGTCTGGCAGGGGCAGCATTGGGAACTTCCCTGCTGGTGATTTACCACCTTGGAGAGCAAATAAATAATAAATATTCATTTATCACTGTGGTACGTCACAGTAGAAATAACTGCGTTAAAGTTTGCCATGATTGTAGCTCAGATATAAATGACTCTAAGGTTTCCAACCTGACAGAGATAACCTGGCAGAGATTGCAGAGCTGAGCACTGTACAATGCTGTTATTACCACACAGTCTGGCCAGAGATCAGAACGTGTCAGTACCAGCTTCACAAAGCCCTGCAAAGTCAGTCCTGGCTTTAAAGACAATTGATCAGTTTGAACTTGAAACCCTGAGGAATGGATTCCAAAGCAAACACGGGTTATGGAGATTCCGTTCTCTTAGCATTTGTATACTCTTAGAACGTTCTAAAAGTGCAGGGAATGTCGTCCGAGTTGCAGGTTGATGCAGGTTCCTTTGATCTGTCATTAATCCCTCTTTCCATGCCATTCCAGCACCTTACTTGGCCACCCTGCAGCTGGACAGCAGCCTCCTGCTGCCCCCCAAGTACCAAACGCCGGCTCCGAGCCAGCCGCAGGCAGCTCCCGGGAGCTCGGGAGCAGCTCCCTCCAGCTCCTCCTCGTGTCTCTCGGCCGCCGCCGGGGCCCCCGCCCCGGGCAGCTCCTTCAGCTCCACGCCCAGCGCGGGCGCCACGAGCCTTCCGGCCGGGAGCGCCTCCTCCTCGGGCTCCTCGGTGCCGCAGCTGTCCGCGTCCTCTGCTACGCCCGGCGCCAGCCAGATGGGCACCTCCTCCACGCCGGGCTTCAGCGGCACCGCCGGCTCGGGCCAGAGCAGCGGCGCCGCGGGGGGCACGGCCGAGCGCTCGCAGGGCAGCGCGGGCCCCGGCGCGGACACCGAGCCGGGCCCCAGCCTTCCGCAGCAGCAGCAGGAGGGACAGGAAGGGTAAGGGAAGCGCTCACGCGGCTCGGAGTGCTGCTCACTAACCCCCTGTCCTGCGCGCAGCCAGCCTCTGAGCCTTAGGGAAACCCTTCAAAGGAGAGGCCCCTCTGACAGGTGCAGCACAGCCCAGCAGGTGGGAGCGGGGCAGGGCCTGCTCCTGTGTAAAGCAGTCACTGACAAAGGGGAGCTGGAAAAAACACCCCTCCCCTTTTTCAGCACAAGAATCCCAGCCTGGTTCAGCTGCATGGATGTGGAGCTGCCTTAGGACCTTCCACCTGGCCTGCCCCTGCAGCACCAGGAGCGCATGGGCTGTATCAGGTCCTGTGCCAGACCTGTACCCCATAGTACCCCATGGAGCTGAGTGCTTCTTGCTCCATCACACCTGCAACAGATGCAAAATGCAAGCCATGGATTTTTTTTCCCCTAATTTTCTTGCATTGCAGGTGTTGTTTTGCAAGCAGGCACACTGTGAGGTCAGGAGGCACGATTGTAGTCCTGTTACTTTAAAATAAATTTGGGTAGCACAACGTTTTTAAAGACTTCATTATGAATAGCCATCCATCACATAAAAATTAAGAAAAAGTTTTTTAGCATTGTACATAAGTAACTTCCTGAGGCAGCATGCTTTTCATTACTCTCATAATAATGCACATTGCTGATAGTCCTGGTGTGTGTTATGGAGAGGGAAAAGCCCACATCCTGCTGTAGCTGGGCTTGTCCTTGAGACATCTGTTCCCTGATCTGTGCAAAACACCCTGTGAGCAGCTGCAGGGGCTTCTGACGGAGCCGGAGCTGCTTTGATCACTTACAGATGTTGAGCCTCTCTCTCCTGGCTGAGGCATGGGAGGAGCATTTTACCAAGTAAGAAATAGTTGCTCCTGTTACCAGTGGAGCCTTCCCCGGACCTGAGCAGGATTCCAGGCCCCATGAATTGCTGTGGCACTTCTGAATTCCTGCTCTCCCCCTTCCACTTCTCCCAAAAGCAGACCCTGAACTGCACCAAAACCCAGATGTGCACCTACATGAAAACACACAGAGCTAATAGTAGGCAGCTTTTCCATTTTCTTCAGGCATCATCTGGTCTGACTGCATTCAGTGAGATGCCGTCAGACTGTACGGTACCTTTAGTGCCTAATTAACCCCAGCTATTTTGGATTAGGAGCTGCTCTGAGCACAGCTCATCTCAATCCCATCCTCCTGGGTTTTAGTTTTGCTCCTGGATGTGAGAATTGCTCATGCTTTCCTTCCCCCTGGCTCAGCCTGGCCCCAGACACAGGCAGTACTCACCCCGTGGCTCTCCCCCCAGCACGTCGGAGCGGGAGCGGATCGGGATCCCCACGGAGCCGGACGCTGCAGACAGCAACGCCTACCCCCCCGCCGTGGTCATCTACATGGTGGACCCCTTCACCTACACTGCCGACGAGGAGTCTGCCTCCACCAACTTCTGGCTCCTGAGCCTCATGAGATGCTACACAGAAATGTTGGACAACTTGCCTGAGAATATGAGGAATTCTTTCATTCTCCAGGTAATTCTGCCTTCCTCTGTACCCTCACAGCGAGTCCCTCTGTCGCAGCACACCTGTGATGCGGACACTGTGCTAAAAGAGAGAAATGGGAGATAATACATAAAATGGAGGTGTTATTTACAAATTATTTTGTTGACAGTGCGAGTCTGTGTATTTAAACAACCCCTTGATTTTTTTGATGAGGAAATTATTTAGAGCAGCCACAGAATCCCTGCATTGAATCTGCCCCATGCTTCCTGGAGAGGGATTTCAGTTATTTAAGTTGCAACTTGAGTAGTCATTGCCAGAACTGGCCTTTTGCTCCTTTGATTACTTTACATGTTGGGTTGTCTGCTGTTTATAGTCCCCTGATTTATACTGTTTAATCCAAAAGAAGTACGTGAAACCAGACATTTAATGTATAATATAACTATTGTATTGGTATAAAAAATAATTTCTTAAATAGCTTCTTAAAAATAGTTTACCATGTAACTTGGCATATAAAAAGTTACTTACTATGGAATTGCTGAAGAACTGAATTTGTGCAGCCAGAGGCAGCTCCTGGCCTCTTGCCCAGGCTGGCTGCATTTTGCAAGGCCTCCTCTGTCACAGAGGCTGAGCCCCAATAAATGTGGGGAGTATGGGTGGCCAGAGGGCACAGGGAGGAACAGTGCAGGAAGGATTTCTGTGCACCTTGTCCATGTGTGCTCACCTTGGTTTAAAGGTATTTCAAATTATTAAAAAAAAAAAAAATTTGGAAGTTCTTGTGGTGTCTCAAATTGGGCACGGAAAATGTTTGTTGTTTTTGATAGTTTTGACCTCATTGGCCCCTGAAAGGATGGGGGAAACTGTCACCAAAATATTTCAGGCTTGGGGATGAACTGAAAATCAGATCCACAACATCATATCATGGTAGGCTGCAGGCAGCTGATTGATGCGGACCTGGAGGCTCTAAAACCAAAGCAGCCACTGATCCCACGGTGTCTGAAACACACGAACCGTGTAACCTCTGCACTGCCATTGCAGCTCAGCCTGTAGCACACTCACCCTTTCTCTCTGTGCTGTTTGTTTCCACATCCTCTGTTTGTTCCTCAAAATACATTTTGCTAATTGAAGTTGATGCCTTAGGTTTTAACTTCTGTTTTTTTCAAATCCTGCACTGCCTGGTGTGTCACTCTGGAGTTTCCTGTAGCTTGTTCACTGCTGCTCTCTCGTGCTTGGTAGACGTAACAAAGCCTCTCCAGGCCTGCTCTCCAAGGACACCCAGACCATCCTAGGCCCAAAAACTATAAACCAAAAGCCTCTAAAGGGGGGCAAGCTGAGGGGAATTACATCATTAAACTGAAGCTTTAATTGGAGAATTAACCCTGATATGCAAATGAACCAAACCCATAAAAGTGTGAAGAACTCGTGACCTGTCATCCATCTTGGGCTCCATCTTGGCAGTAGCCTCTGGCCCCCCAAGGGTACCTTTGAAGGCCTTTGAATAAATACCTGCCTTTATTCCCTTACTCCTGTCTAGTCTCTGTTTCCAGGAGGCCTCTTAAGGCATCAGTTCTTCTTAAGGAATCAAAGTCAAACAGCAATTTTCTCCAAGTTGAGGGAAATGTGATCCATTCCCAGCACTGTATTCTCACAGCTGTACACAGCACACACAACATGCAGTTACTTCAAAATAAATCAAACCCAAACGTTTGCAGCTTTATTACCATCCCTGTACAGAGGGGAAAGCCCAGCTTCTAAAATCCTTGGGTAAAGCTGGCTTTTAAAAACACACAGGCATGTTTAGTAAGCAGAATGTGCTGCCAAAGTTCTGATGGTTCAAGCAAGAGCCATAAAGTAGTAAAAGTTTTGTGACACTTAAGTTTTATTACTACTGAAAATATTTGTCAAAAGAATCTGTTTGGGTCTTGTAGTGTAGGCTACAATATAAATGTTTTGTATTGACAGTTTCTGCTCCAAAGACCTCACTGTAAAAGGAAAGACACCTCCACAGCCACATGTGGGACTTGTGCAATAAAACCAGTAGATAAAAACAGTGAGGTTACAGGGATTTCATTCTAATTTTAAAATGGATTTGATCTGAAAACCAGGTTTTTGTCATGCTGTGTTTCCTTCTGAAGGAGTGTTGTGCCATTTCTCCTTCCTGCTCTTGTGGTGCAGTTGGGTCTTAACCCCCAAACTCATCTCACAGGCAAATCTCCCTGTAGCTCTGGTTCTTGCTGGTTGAACCTGTGAATTCTTGTGGGCTGCTTCCCATGACTTTTTGAAACAAATAAAACTGAGCAGCAGCTGAGGCTGCTGAGCTTCCAGTGGGTACTGAACTGAAAAGGGGAAACAACCACACACGTCATTGCAACAGAACCTTAACTGTGCCCTCTACACCCCTCGCTAAGGATGCTACCACAGTGCCAATTCCCACAAGGACAGCAAACAATTCCCAACCCTGACCGTGAGCCACGGAGCCAAACCTGCCTGAACACAACATTCAGGGATGGTGTGGTTCAGGCACCTGCAAGCAAAGATGTTGGTCAGAAAAACAGTTCTAAAAAATGCAGGGTGTTTGAATACAGGTGTTTGGGTTTTATGGATTAAAATTCACTCTCATTGTGATGGAAGCAGTTTTGTCCCTGGGAATGCAGTCCCTGGCTGCTGCAGCCACTCCTGCCAAGGGAGCTCTAATGCAAATCGTGGAGCATCCCAGAGTGTGCTGGGTGTTCAGTGCCTAATGAGTGTGTGGGTCTGGTGGGATATTAATGAGAGCTCCTGGAAGCCTCTCAGCCCTGTTCTCTTGTGTGTCTGAATTTCACAGATTGTGCCTTGCCAGTACATGCTGCAGACAATGAAGGATGAACAGGTTTTCTACATTCAGCACTTGAAGTCTCTGGCGTTCTCTGTGTACTGCCAGTGCAGGAGGCCCCTGCCCACACAGATCCACATCAAGTCCCTCACAGGCTTTGGGCCAGCTGCCAGCATTGAGATGACCCTCAAAAATCCTGAGGTTGGTATTGGTGGCAAGAAAATCAAAGTCTGTTCATAAACTCTAGCCATTTTCCTCAAATATCAAAGAGAAAGAGTAGAGAAAATACTTGTTGGGGGATTTTTTTCAAGGTAAAGAAGACGATGAGATAAAGGGAAAAGGCAAGCTAATACAGAATAGAAAATAGTAAGAAAAACATCAACTTAACTTGCTTTCAAAACATTTTAAGCTTCTGGTTTTGAGTCATGAAGGTTAAAGATCAGTGTGAAAGAAGAGAAAATGAACATCGTTACTTGGGATTTTGAGTCATTTTGTGGTTTCAGTCTATAATACTCCAACCAGAGTTTAAATCCAACCTTTATTTCTATTCACATATATATGCATATATATGAAATAAGTTCCTCTGCCTAATTGCAGATGTTATATTAATTCCCTGAGGTAATGGAGAAATCCCCCTCTTCAACGGGCTTATCTTTTATCTGTTTTAAACTGTAAATATTAAAGCCCTGATGCTGGAATTTCAGGGATTTCAAAGGAAGAATAATCCGTCCTACTTTCTATTAGTGTTTTGCATTCTTTGGAAGATAACAATGAGTATTTTATTTAGATCTAATGGACCAATGAAACATTTAAACACTTACCTTGGCATAAAGAGCTGCTTGGGAGGGTTTAAAAACCTACTTGCAAAATCCACCATAACGCAAACCTATTGGCATTTCCCTCTTGCATTTAATTAATTTCTGTTTATTGCATTTTACACACGTTTGCTCTCAGTCTGCACTGCAGACTCCCAAACTTTGCTGAAGAATTAAGAAAATACCCTGACCATTTTTTAGTTATGGTACATGTCTGGTGAAGCCCCTCCTGTTTGTTCTCCAGAGAGGAGTTCCAAGGCAAAGATGGGTTTGGGGTGCCCATGTGGGAAGCAGCTTTGCAGAAGCTGATCCAGAGGTCCTGTTGGACACGATGGATGCTCCCAAGGAGCAGCAGTTGGGCTGCCTTGGGAAGGTGCCAGCAGCACAGCCAGGGAGGTGCTTGTCCTCCTCCCTTCTGGTCTCCTCAGAACAAGAAACTCAGATGCACTGGAGCAAATCCAGCCAAGGATCTGAAGATGGTAAAGGGACAGGAGGATCTGACAGCTGAGGGGGTTTTAACTCCTACCTATGTCAGAGACTGGTCCAAATGCTGCTTTCATGCCCTGGGTTACCTGTACATAAAAAGAAATCCTTAGATAAGGTTTGAAGTGCATCAGCTGTAACTGGCAGCAGTGAATTGTCTATAACCCCTTTTCCCAGTCTCCCTCCTGACTAGGAATGCTTTGAATTTACTCACTGTTTCAAGCTCCCCTATCTCTGTAGTCACTGCCAGTGTGTGTGTTCCTTGGGTTCAGTAGTTTCTGATCTATCTGCTGATGATTGTGCTGACTCTGTTGCAGAGGCCCAGCCCAATCCAGCTGTACTCACCTCCTTTCATCCTGGCCCCCATCAAAGACAAGCAGACAGAGCTGGGAGAGACGTTTGGAGAGGCCAGTCAGAAATACAACGTGCTCTTTGTTGGGTACTGCCTGTCCCACGACCAGCGCTGGCTCCTGGCGTCCTGCACCGACCTGCACGGGGAGCTGCTGGAGACCTGCATTGTCAACATCGACCTGCCCACCAGGTACTCACTGCCCTGGGCTTCTCCCATGGATCTGTGTCACCAGCTCCTTGCACATCCCTCCCCTTCCCTGCTCAGGAGATCATGCTGGTGTTACAGTGAGAACATTTCAGTTGGCACTTCTAGAATTTCGTATCTGCTCAGGGAAAAGTGACGGAGTTACATTTGTGTTACAACTGTTTTGCTTACAAATCCTACCTTGAGGAACACCTGGTGTGTTGCTCAGCAGTTTGATGGCACTGCAGTATTGAAAGCAGACACACAGATTTTCTTGTTAGTAGTAGTAAAAGGTAAGTTAGGGACTGTCCAGAACTCCTGTAGAGGGTAAGCAGTGGCATTATTAGGGAGAACAGAAATCTGAATATTGTCCTTGATTCTCCTCTCACTCTTGTTTTTAATTCCTTCCCCTGCAGGTCAAGGAGGAGCAAGCTGTCTGCCCGGAAGATCGGGCTGCAGAAGCTCTGGGAATGGTGCATCGGCATTGTCCAGATGACATCCCTGCCCTGGAGAGTTGTCATCGGCCGCCTGGGCCGCCTGGGCCACGGGGAGCTGAAAGGTGTGCAGTTGTCAGGGCTGCCACTCCCGGCTGTGGAGTGAGGACAGGGACCCAGAGGGCAAGGCAGGATGGCTCAGAACTGATCACAAACCTTCCAAACTAAAAACCTGAGTGTGATAATCACAGAACCACAGAATTGTTTAGGTTGGAAAAGCCCTCTGAGCTCATCAAGTCCAACTGTACCCCCACACTGCCGAGGCCACCACTGATCCATGTCCCCAAGTGCCACATCCACACAGCTTTAGAACCCTTCCAGGGATGGGGACTCAGCCATTCCTCACAGTTTTGCATCACCTGCAGACTTGCTGAGGGTGCACTCTGCAAGTGACATTAGATGGGGTGAATTTGGCTTAACCTTCCCAAGTTCTGTCTTTGCTTCCTAGAACCATGACCTTACAAAAGGTAAACAAGATGTGCCAAATTCTATCACATAGGATAGGCTGTTGTTTATTTTGACAGAGTTTAGTGAGGGCAAACATGGATGGGGAGCAGATATCCAGGCTTCCCAGGCAGGTCTCCTTAGGAGTTTATAATCTACACCAGAGCTGCTGAAGCCCTTTCTCTCCCTTTGTCCCCATCATTGTCTTGACACTGATGCCCACTTGACCAAGTGGATCTGAGTGTAAGGTACCTGACAGAGAAATAACCAGGATCCTCCAAACTGGAATTTCCTGGGCCATGATAGCATGGATTACAGGAGACCTGGCTGCAGGCCTACCCTGGCACTGAATTCATGTACTGGTTTCTGTAAACGCTTTCCTTGTTTGTGCCCTGGGTCTGATGTTACTCCCTCGTGTTGTGCAGGATTTGCAGTGCCCTTCCAAGGGCACTCAGGGGCCTTGTCACGTGTTAGAAAAAGTTCTGGGCAAAGTTACCTCACACGGGGACAGAGACAGGATTCAGTTGTGATTCCTCAGCTTAAACATCACTAAATAAACAAAAAGGTCTTGGAAAAAAATGAACAAAGGAAAGCCAACAGACTGTCATGGAATAAAACATTCCCCAGGAGCTCCTCGAGCACCCAGTTTGCAGGGCCAGACCCCTCATGTGCACAGGAGTCAGTCCTGGAGAGTTTGGGATTAGGAAAATGCCAAGTGTTGGGAATGTTTTGCTGTTTCCAGGTGAGTGCTGGCTCTGCCAGCTCTGCATCGGCTCTGTCCTCCCACGGTGCTTTTCCCTTGCAGACTGGAGTATCCTGCTCGGGGAGTGCTCCCTGCAGACAATCAGCAAACAGCTCAAGGAGGTTTGCCGCATGTGCGGCATCTCCGCAGCAGATTCCCCCTCCATCCTCAGTGCCTGCCTCGTTGCCATGGAGCCACAGGGATCCTTTGTGGTGATGCCAGGTATGTTTTAGCCAACTATGGCAATGCCAGTGGAACTCTTCTTCTATCACATTTCACACTTAGGCACAATAATTTTGGGATTTCTGTGAAGACCTTGACTAGCATGGCTGCGTGTGGCAAAAAATAGGTTGAGCCAGCAGAATTCCCTGAAATACCATGGGGAGAGCAGGCTCGTGAGGGAAGGTGACTGTGGGCCACTGCCAAAGTGCTGATGTGTTCCTTGGGGAGGCCGCGGGCTCCGGCAGCCCAGTTCCCATGGGTTGGAAGTGGTGTCACAGACACCCTCGTGCACAGAGGAGGCTGCAGTGGGAATGAGTAGGAGCCTGTGGAAATGGGAATAAGAGTAAGCCCTCTTGCCTTCTCACATGCTGAAGTTATTTAGAGAGTTCACTTACAAGCAGCAGTCCCTGGGCTTAAGTTGAAATAAAATTAACTGTTGAGCCCCTTGCTGTCTTACCTAAGCAAGTACTTTTTAACGTATGTGTTGACACATCCTTAACATATCCTTACAAACCACACTGGGGTTTTTTAAGTTTAGAAAGAAAAGACTAATACATGGAGCAGAATTAATTGAGCTTGAAAATTACTTACCATGTTGAATATTTTCAAAGCAGAGATTTTGTAATGTGAGAAAACAGATGGCAAATTAGGCTTTTTTCATATCACAGTAAAACACAAAGAAAGACCCAAATCTTTCAACAGAATCTTTTTTTCCTTTAGATCCTGACATGTAATTAGGTCAACAGCTAGCAAAAATTAGGTTAAAATTGAAGGTGCGGGTTAAATACTGCAGAAGAAGGTGTCTCTGCATTGACTGTTGGCACCCTCCAAGTTAATTGTTGGTGGATAATTGAGAATAGAGGAGGAGGAGGAGAAGCTTTATTGTTCTGTGGCTTTATTTTTATGTTTGTGTTCATATCGACCAAAGTGGGGTTTATTTCATAATTCTACAGAGATTTGTGTGAAAAATCAATTTAACTCCCTCATTTAACAAGTAAATATTTGATTAAGGGGCAGGAGAATGACAGGAGAGGTGGGGCTGGTCTTGATCTTACTGTCAAGCTCTTGCAGCAATTTAATCTTTGGAAGATAAGGCCCTTCAGCCGTGTCTGTGAGTTTGCAGAGCAGGTGGGGTGGGCAGAGGTGTGCCTGGACACAGAGCACGTGTTTGGGAGGTGATGCAGTGACCGCCTGCGCCCTTGTCTCCGTCCCCAGACGCGGTGACCATGGGCTCGGTGTTCGGGCGCAGCACGGCGCTGAACCTGCAGTCGTCCCAGCTCAACACCCCCCAGGACGCCTCCTGCACACACATCCTGGTGTTCCCCACCTCTGCCACCATCCAGGTGGCACCTGCAAATTACCCCAACGAGGATGGCTTCAGCCCCACCAACGGTGAGTGAGAGGGAAATCCCTCAGCGCCTTTCCAGGGCATCAGCAGAGCTGAGCTGGGTGGGAATAAACCCCTGAGGGGGCCAGGGTTCTGCACGGACCCCACAGCACCCCAGCAAGGGAACCACGCAGGGCTTCAGCTCCAGGGGCACACAGGCTCTGTGCTTTCCCCGAGCGTTTTCAGAGTCACACCAGTTTGTTCCCAAAGGGATGTGGAGCAGCCAATGGAGCGAGTGGCACAGGCCAGAACGTGCTCTGTGCTGTTGTGACTTGGTCAGGCCAGCCTGCGTGTTCCAGTCGTGCTTCACATCGTGCCCTGTTGTGTGCAGAGCTGACAGGAAGGAGGCACTTGCAGAATAGGGGAAATATCCCAACCTGAGACTTCCTGATGCCCCCAGAGTGCTTTTACACTGAACCTGCAGCTTGAGTCAGCAAGACTCTGGTTCATGCTTTATATCAAATAAGCATTTTCCTGCTTTGTCCCAACTCCTTTAAATGAGTGCAGAGCAATTTAAACCAAGAGTGACTACAAACACGTACAGTGGCTGTGTTAATGAGGAGGGCAGTTGGGCTAGAGAGGAAGGCAGGCCACTGCTTTGAAGGCTTTGATCTGTCCCTCCTGGAATGTCCCAGGGCCTCTGAAGGAAGTTGCCCCTCTCAATCCCTGTCCCAGGAGGCCCCGGGATCCCTCCCGAGCACGACAAACATTAACCTGCATTAACCTGCCCGTTGGTGCTGCAGATGTTAATTAGAGTCAGGTACAAGAATGGCCTTTTCCAAAATGGTGTTAAATTTAATTTTCTTAGCTCTGCTCTACTTAATGATTAAGCTGCTTCCTCTGCCATTAGGCAGCTCATTTCTGCTCTGGGGGCCAAGCAGAGCATGACATTAGCTGTGGTTTGTTTACTGAGGCTGTAGGACACAAGTTAATAAACTTCAGTTAAATCACTGCTCCGGCAGTCCAGAGGTTCTCTTTGGGAGATGAAGGAAAACAAGCACCTGCCTGTTTCAATACTGGGCCTTCAGGTGAAATTAGTTCAGGACACACATCCTTTTCCATGTTACACAGAGTAAATTCCTCTTTTTCAAGAGAAATTGTTATTTATTACATGTAGGATGTATGATTTCTATTTAGGGCTTTGTGTTTTAGTATAAATTTGGTTGCAATTCTAATTAATGCAGTTCAGACAGCTCCCACTATCCCTGTCTGCCCACTAAAATGTACTTGAAATGTCATTATACACTTGGATTTCTTCGCCTGCTGAGAAATCTGGGTAAGAAAAACCCCTCTAAACCGTATTGTGATGTTGTAATTTTTGGCTCTGTGTTGATGGTGCCTTATCCTTCTCTCCCATAACTTACTCAGGGTATTGTAACCTGTGTGCAGATGATGAGTAGTGGAATCCACAAGACAAACACATCTTCCCAGTATCTTTAGCCCTCCCCGCATATTAACATAAACCAAATTAATACAGCCAATTATGCTAACGAGCTGTGTGGAACTCCTGAGGTGAAAGTGGGATGTGAAAGCTCCATTGTTGGGGATCCTGGTGCAGTGTTTGAAAGGATCCCGAGTCCCTGGCTGTGAGAGGGGCCTTGCTGCTCTCACAGATTCTGGGGGCAGTTTCCTTGGAGTGCCAGGGCTGTTCCCAGAGTTTGGAGCTGGTGTGCAGCTCTGGGAGCCTGAGGAGCAGCACCTGTGGCAGCAGCACATGGAGCTGGGTGTGATAATTCCAAGTGTTTTGTCAGGGGTCTCTGTGACCAACAGCACAGAGGTGTCAGTTGTTCTGTTACAAAGTTCAGTCTGGATTTTATGGAGCTGCTACAACGGGAATTCTGTTCACTCTGTGGCCACTGCTAAAATTCATTATCCCAAGAGTTGCCTGCCAACTCTCCCTTTCAAGTCAAAGGTTCTAAGGGGGATTAAATGGTAAAGTGTTTATCTCTGCTTTTATCTATCTTAGGAGTATGTAAAAGAGAAAAGGGAATGATAATAAATTAAAGAGAATGGTAATAAATTACAAAAATTTCTTGGAGAAAAGAGTAGAGCACGTTGGAAATGATTTTCCTTTCTTTTCCTTTTCAGATGACATGTTTGACCTCCCATTCCCAGATGACATGGACAATGACATTAGAATTTTGATAACAGGGAATCTTCACTCTTCACCAAATTCCTCCCCAGTTCCTTCCCCTGGATCACCATCTGGCACTGGAGTGGGATCTCACTACCATCACAGTAGGGTAAGGCTGGAGCACCATAGGGCACACACTGCTTAAAATAAAATACAAAGAAAGACCCAAATCCTCCAACAAAATCTTTTTTTTCCTGTAGATTCTTACATATAATTAGGTCAAAACCAAGCAAAACTTAGGTTAAAACTGAAGGTTAAATACTGCTGGAGAAGGTGTCTCTGCACTGTTTGCACCCTCCAAGTTAATTGTTGGTAGATAATTGAGGGGGAGAGAGGAGGAGAGAGCAGCTTTATCACAGCTGATGACCCTGCGTAGATTTAATCTGTACTCATCCATTCTTTCCTGGAAAATCCTACGGAATGTCCCTGGCACAAAGTGACAAGTCTTTGAGAGAAAGGAAGCTGTGACAGCCCTGTTCCTGAGGATTTCAGGGGAGGCAAGAGGGAGAGAATTCTCCCAGTGATGAAACCCTGCCCATGGAAACTCTGCAGGTGCTGGATGGTTATGCAAATGTTGTTTTTTCTTAGGAATATTTAGCCCAGAGCACACAGCATTTGGGAGTTATTTTTGTTTGAAGTGGCTTTTATAAAGCCAGTTCCAACATCAGTGATTACTTAAAATGCAAATTATTTTTGGTAATTCAAGTTATTTTTTTGAATTGGCATAGCTTGGATCAGGTTTGATGGAACTCTTCCACTCCTACATTTAATCATGTAAGACTGAGCTGTTCTCTTAAAATGGTTTCCATCACAATTAGGTAGAAGCTTTATGCTTCATAATTTCCTGTGAAGTTTTGTTCTAAAAGTAGTAAGTTTAAAGCAGTAGCATATTACTTCTTTACTAAATGATATGGTATTTTATGAGAGAAACAGGGTAACTTTTATACCATTTTTGACACGTCACTGAGATGTCTCAAGACCAGAATTCTCACTCCTGAACATGACTGACTAAATGGTGCTACTTTCACCCCTGGAAGGAGAAAGTCCTGCCTGTGTTTTCCTTGCAACCTCTGCCAAAATGCCTCAGTGGCAGCTTTAATAAAGTCAGTGAGGGAGAAATGCCTCCTGCCTCAGCCACAGACATGCTAATCCTGCATTTTGCTCAGTCCACAACCACCTTGTGTGGATTGTGCAACTCTCCCATCAAAGGCTTGATAACAGCACGTTGCTGTCCCAGTTACTCCGAACTGGTGTGTGGGCAAAGGAAAACTTCTAAATTCTGCTGCCAAGCCCTGCAGCCATAAATCACAGCTCCTCGCTCTCTCCCCAGTTCACTCAGCAATCCCTGTTCTGTCCCACTTCTTTGCAGAGCTTGCTCTCACTGGATCTGCATCCATTGGGAGCAGCCCTGGGAGGTTCATGGCCTTAGCCTGGAGCCCCGGCCAAGCCCCTTCCAGCTGAACCCGAGTAATTCCGATTAACCATTAAGCCAGGCCTGGTAATTGCAGTGTAATGTTTGGCTTTAGCAGAGCAGCAGTGTGTGATCATCCCCCCGTGGGCCCGGGGTCAGGGCAATAATTGATGGCTGGGCACCGGCCCCGTGTGCCCGGCTCCCAGTGCTTTCTGCTCCAGGCTTGTTCCCTGCCTTGGATTCCTGTCCAGACCCACTGGAAGGGATTGGCAGGGAGGGAGTTGTAATTGAGCTGCTTTCTGTGCAGTGGAATCTTTTCCCTTTTTTTTTTTAACCTATTGACATTTATGGATGAAGTGAACTGCTCTCCCAGCTGTTTGGGAATCTACAGTGCTTCTGAAACATAAGCCTGGAGAACCCCACTACAGGGGAAAAAGGCAGGGCCTGGATAACTTTGACTAAGATTCCTGACTGACTAAAGGGGAGGCCTCATTTGTCACAGGACAGTAATTAGCAAATAAAGTCACCATTCCAGGAGTGGGCTGTATTGACACAAACCCTCAGAGCTGCCTTCTCCCTCTCTGCAGAGCCAAGGCGAACGTCTCCTGTCCAGGGAAGCCCCTGAAGAGCTGAAGCAGCAGCCGCTGGCTCTGGGATACTTCGTGTCGACTGCCAAAGCAGAGAACCTCCCGCAGTGGTTCTGGTCCTCCTGTCCTCAGGCCCAGAACCAGTGTCCCCTCTTCCTGAAGGTCTGTCATGCTCCGCATGGAGCACTCGCTATCCATCGCTATTTCCATGCCTGTAAGAGCTGCAGGTGGGGTCTGTGGTGTCAGTGGCCCTGAGACCTCCCACTCCAGAACTGCGAGCTCCAGTCGGTTTATTAAAAAATGTAACCATTAATTTGGAAATACACATGGTCACGGTGGGTTCAACACAGAATTGCCAACTTCCCACGTTGTCCTGAGGTGATTCAGCATGGATCTGTTTCTTGGGAATCTTTAGCAGTACCTGCTGTATGAGGAGTTAATTTTTGCTCTTTCCCTCTGCACAGGCCTCTCTCCATCACCACATCTCTGTAGCGCAGACAGACGAGCTTCTACCTGCCAGAAATTCTCAGCGAGTTCCGCACCCCCTCGACTCTAAAACTACATCAGATGTCTTGAGGTAACACCTTTGAGGTTTTCATTTCTGCCCCTAAACGTTTTGGGACTGAGTTCAGAGGTTTCAGAGGAACCTTTCTCACCTGTCACAATTATTTACCTGTTTCATCAGCAGTTTCTAGCCCTGCTGTGCCCTACGTGTGTCTCAGGGCATCTCCTCCTCCAGCTGCCAGAGCAGGGCTGTGAGGGGGAATTCTGTGGTTTCCCACTGCTGTGCACATTGATGCCGAGGAAACTCAGAACAGCTCAGCCTTGCCAGGGGGACGCACCTTGGTTTGCCCCCTCCAGACTGCTCTGTTCCCCTGGGATCTAATTTGGGCTGTGCCACTCATTATCTTTACTCACCAAACCAAATGGATTTGGAGGACATAAAAGCATTCCCTGATACCACTGTGCTAGGATTGGGATATCAAGGAGCCACTGTTCCTGAATGCATGCAGGGTGTGCGTTGTGTTGCTCAGGATGACGTGAGGCCTGTTTGCCTCCATCCCACCTGTGGGACTGAACCCAGGTGTGTGTGATGAGAACACACAGTGTGGGGCACCCCACTGAACAAACAAACATCAGCAGGGAACAGCAATGTCTAATCTAAGGAAATTGGGGTGTATTGTTCTAGATCTCAATCTGTGTCCTCTTGGAGGACTGAGCTCTCACAGTGTCCCAGGTATTGAGTAAAAGGAGGATGCAGTGGACAGGGAAAGGATGAGATGCAACAGACACAAGTTACAAGATGAGAAATTGCAGTTAGATACAGGACCGCAGGAACAGGGTGAGCAAATACTGGCACAAAGTGGAGGTGGAGGTGTTGAATCCCCAAGGCTGTGACGGCAGTGGCATCTGAACCACTGAGAGTCCAGAATCTGTGTGCTGGGGAGGGCCTTCATGCAAATAGCTCAGACATAGCAAACGTAAACCCTCCTGCTATTTAGTGAGGTTCCTACTTTGCCAGCACACTGGCAGCCCTGTCAGGGTGTGCCTCCAGGAGGTGCCTCTAACAAAGCCCCCCAAGGCAGGCTGTGATGTCTTTCCCTTGCTGTGCAGGTTTGTGCTGGAGCAGTACAACGCCCTGTCCTGGCTCACGTGTAACCCGGCCACGCAGGACCGCAGCTCCTGCCTGCCCGTGCACTTCGTGGTGCTCACCCAGCTCTACAACGCCATCATGAACATCCTGTAGGACACACACAAGCACTTGTTCTTCTGGCTGCTTCTCCCCTCCGCCCAGGAACGTGCCACGACCTGCGAAGAGCTCAGTTTGCTTCTCTTCAGACCAGTCCTGTGCTGTGCTTCTGTTCCTCCAAAAGCACATGTGAATTCTGCAGAGTTCAAAACTAAACTACCCATTAACATCTCTGGCAGCTTCAATCCAAAATCTGGGAACATCCAAGAACAGTGAACACAGTAACCTCAAGCCAGTGTTTGTTTGGTGGCTCAGTAACTACTGGTCAGTCAGTGTGATTATTTTTTTTAATATTTTATTTTTTTAAGGAAGACTACAGGATCTTTTTGCATTAGGAACTGATAAAGACCTGCGAGCAGTGTCAGCCCTGCGAGTAAAAACCACCTTGTAGTGACCAGTTCAGGTGTTTCGTTGTTTGATCGTCGTAAGCTGGGACTTTGCAGGAGGAAAAAACCACAAACACAAAACCACAGTCATAGTCTCGTATAAATATTGGAGTTTTCTGTCTAGCTGGAGTTCCTGTCAGAGTGGATTGGGATGAATGCATGCATTTGTTACCTGTCCATGTAGATATGAATGGTCTGGAGATACTTTATTTATTTTTAGGTTTGGGGAGGGGAGGGATTAAATTATAAAGGACTGGGAACAGTACAAATACCTTAAAAATCCAGCTCCGTTCCACTGTAGGGTTATTTATCTACAGACCTCTCACTCTTCTGACCTGGAAATCAAAAGTGAAGCTCCTAACAATCAAAGGCTGGGAAGGGAAGCGTGTTCTGGTAAGGATATCTTGTATTTTAAGGAATTCTCCCCTGCGTTTCGCCTGGTTCAAGCAAGGAATGGCCAATGTTTAATGAAGGATAACACTACCTAAGGCAGAAGAGTGAGAGGGAGATAGGGAGGAAAAATACTTTAAAGCCCAATGTCAGGGCAAGTGGAAAGTGGTAAATTAATCTATTGTAGAGCTATGATTGAAATATATTTCCAGTAAATTTAGTGACGCTAGAAAAGTATTTACTGAAAGCCAAGTCGCCCTTTAATTCTGGGCAGACTCGTCCATGTACATATCCAAAAATATGGTTTTTGTTTACACTAAATCAGTCACAAATCTGGTGTATTTTTTCTGACTATAGGAATATTATTTCAAAGAAATAATTTTTAAAAATTATATCATTAAATTAGTACTTGAAGTTACACCACTGTGGTGGCAAAGTTACTTTGTTTAGTGAAATGATCGCCATTGGGAAGGTTAATGGCTAATTGAAGTATTTTTATGACTCCTTCATTCCAGGCTCCAAGGGGTTCCTATTCCAGCCCCATTCCCTCATTTCTGGGGGTGCACTGGGCAGCAGGAGGGGGCCGGGGTCGGGCACTTGGATCAGGCTGGGTGACCCCTCCCCTGGCTGTGGAGAAAAACTACCAAGTTTAGAGTTCTTCCAAAAGACTTTCATGTTCTGGTTAAAAAAAATGAAATTCTATGATTTTAAAAAGTATTTTTCTTGAGATAATGTAACATTTAAAACAAATTATATAAAATAATAAAAGAAAAAAAAAAAGAATTGCTTGTGTAATGAAAAGGTGAAGGCAGGGGAGGAACCTGTAAATGGATTATTTCCTTCCTTGCTCCACCCCTCCGTGTGGGTGTCCTCTTTGCAATGTATAGGTTAAAAAAAATCTGATATCAAACCATTTGTATCTAATGTGTACAGTGTAAAATTGACTTTAAAAATATTGCAGTACTATTTTTTCTTAATCAGAAAAGAAAATTCTCAAGGCCTTTTGAAGAGCATAAAAAGATGAAGATTGTAAACTTGTATAAAAAAATTTAACTTGGGGAGGAAAAAAATGTAAAGTAGACATTTGTAATCTTTTACCATTTGGGGCTTATTTGTTCCCAGGATTCATCTGAACTTTGGATTATTATTTTGCTTATTGTTTTTAAATGGGCCGTTTTTATCCAGGGGCGTTTCTTCCCCACAAACCTGGTTCTAAGCAAAAATTAGAAATTAAAAAAAGGGCAGCAAGGAGTAGTTTTCATCTGGTGTCTTTTATTTAATTTTTTTAAGTTAAGAGAAGCTGGTGACATATTTATACGTTTTTGTGCAAAATAAATGAATGGCAATAGATTTTAAAGAAAAATCTTATGTACTTCAGTGTGAAAAGTTCTGTATAATATTTCCCTTAAATATGCATTATTTTACTTGTGAGTTTTTTACTGAATTAATCTGAAATGTACAAGCCCTGGCTTTCCTACAGAGTGAAGAAAGTTATTTTATTTTTTTTTTTTATTTCTAACTTCGGAAAATCATGCCTAAATCCAGAATTATTATTACAGTTGTTTGAGCTAAAGGGAGCAGGAGGGTGGGGAATGTCCAGCATGCTTGTATGTATATTTCAGAACCTTTTTTAAATGTAAAAGCTGTACATTTCTGGGGAGTTCTGAATTTCTTTTTGTTTTCTTTTTTTTTTCTCTGAGCATTTTGCAGTGAGCTTCTTTTATATATAGCCGACAATTTGAAAGAAAACAAAAAAAATGTGAAGTTCATTTTAAATCTACAGTATATCGCTGGTACAATACACTAAAAAAAGACTTTGATAAAAAGAAACAATAATAATAAAAGACCTCCATTTTAAATGTCATTCATATATACCTTGTGGATGAGAGCTATATACTTTTACACACTTTTTTAGATGAATAAATTATTGAATTACTGAAACTGTTAGTGGAGTTTTATTCTTGTATTGAACTCTGAGTTTTTGGCATTCCCAGGGAAGGAACTGCAAGGTGCAGATCCAGGGATGTGAAAGGAGCTGAAAATAAACGTTTCAACATGGCTGTTGTGAGGGGAAGTTGGGTGTCGCTGCTGCCACGGATGGAAAATCCTGCCAGAGGGGTGGGTAGGAGCAGCCTGGGATCATCCAGTGCCACGGGAGCAGTGGCTGCTTTCCAAGGGCAGCTCCAAATGCAGCGGCTCCAGCAGTGGTGGATGAAGTTCTCCAGCTGCAGCAGGTGAGTGTCCAAGAGGAGCTGGCAGGGGCAGGTCAGGCTGCACAGGGCCAGGGCCGCGCAGGACAGCCCTGGGTGAGGGAGCAGAGCCGCGGCCTCAGGCTTCCCAGAGGAGCTGCAAACCCCACGGCTGCAGGAGCGGGACTCCCATGATCCTTGGGCGTCCCTCCCAGCTCAGGATACCCTGGGATTCTGTGCTAATTGTGAATTCTGTGCTAACTGTAGGTGCTGTGGGCAGGGCTGGGTTGGACTGTTGGACCGCAGGTCTCTTCAGAGCGAGACACTCTGGGTTTAGCAGAGTCATTCCCAAATACAGACCTGCCAAAATGACACTAAATGGACAGCTGTGCCATGCCAGGATGTGGGGGTTGGAGCCAGCTGTGCCATGCCAGGATGTGGGGGTTGGAGCCAGCTGTGTCACCCTGGGATGTGGGGGTTGGAGCCAGCTGTGGCCAACCCACTGTGTGAGGGTTGTTGGAGCCAGCTGTGCCATGCTGGGATGTGGGGGTTGGTTGGAGCCAGCTGTGCCATGCTGGGATGTGTGAGGATTGTTGGAGCCAGCTGTGCCATGCTGGGATGTGGGGGTTGGTTGGAGCCAGCTGTGCCATGCTGGGATGTGTGAGGATTGTCGGAGCCAGCTGTGCCATGCTGGGATGTGGGGGTTGGTTGGAGCCAGCTGTGCCATGCTGGGATGTGTGAGGATTGTTGGAGCCAGCTGTGCCATGCTGGGATGCAGGGACAGCCCCTGTTACAGCAGTGTTAGCTGGCAAAAGGGGATGGGGGAGTTTCTGCAGACCCCAAATGTTTCACAGCTGATGTTTGTGGCTTAGTCCCTTACAAAGAATCCTAAAAGAACTCCTTTTCCATGACAGCTGGAGCCCATATGAGCATCCAGTGACTGGGTGGAGGAACTGCCACTCCTTTCCATGGCTCTTTAATGGCCATTTGGGATTTCCTCAGCAGTTGTTAATTCTGGTCCACTTTGAATTTTGGTGCATCTTACTTCTGAATTTAGATAGTTCCAAAAATAGTCCTGAAGATTTTACCTTTTTTCAAAACTTTCAAGCTTGTATCTTTTAGTTCCCTGTACTGTAGTTCACTGTAAATAATGGTACTAAATGACACTGCTCGATCACCCTGTCTGCGTTTGTACTGAACAGTTACACTTTGGTCTTTCCCTGTGAGAGCTGGAAGTACCTGGAATTACTGCAGAGCAGTATTTGTTGCATGGAGATTACTTTGTGGCTAATTCATTGGCTTCACAGACAAAACCTACCAATTAAATATTCCATTCCATGAGGACCGTAAGGAAGAACTGAATGAAAACATTGAAATCTCAGTTGATTTGTAACAGTAATTGAATATCTACAACAAATATGTACAGCACTGTGGTAATGGACTCAGCTCTTTTAACTCCAATAAAGAAAATGCTTTTAAAGATTAGGCTGATATTAAACTACTTTTCCTTTCCCAACTGCCATCTCTATTTTTGAATGTCATGGCCACCTGAAAGCTGTTTCAGCAGATGCAGAAAGCATCACAAATTGTGAAGTAAACATGAGGTTTATGGGCAGTCTCTCACTATTTACAGTGGAAATGGAAACAGCCCTGGATCCCCAAACAGGAAGTCTCTGGTCTTTGAAAACAAAGCAGGATTTATAAAATTATGCAGCTTCCACTTCCCTATTTTGACACTGAGCTTAACCCTTGAACAAACGTTTCTGTGGGCAGCCTCTGGTTTGTGCTTCACTGGCTGCTTCCCTACCAGGTGTCAAAGGAGCAATCGAACAGCGCATCCCACAGGATACAGAAACCTCAGGGCTGTCTGAAACCTGAAATACTCTGCAGAGACCACGAAGAAGATGGCCCCAGTTTTGTGCGAGGCCAGCTGGGAATTCAGGCTGCCCTGAGCTGTCAGTGCTGGGGTCTTACGGGAGCTCTGCTCCGGGCAGGGCAGGCTCCAGGCTGAGCCATTCTGTACGAGCAGCTCCTGCTCTGCTGCCACACCAGGCCCTGCCGCCACTGCAGCCATGGATGGGCGTATCCAGTCCAGCTGACACAAGCCAAAACCAGACAGCACGTGCTCCTTTAGCTGATAAACGCCAGCTTTTCCCTCTAAGGGCTACTTCCTGAAACCTTTCAGAATCATAGTGAGAAACCAGCTTAGCACAAGGGCCCCCTTGCAGCAAACCAGCAGGACAAGGCACTACTGAGGACTCTTTCTATAGGAACATCTGCTGGAATTCACTGGCTCCCTCTGGTTGCTCCACAGGGTCTGGTCCAATTCGACTGCCACTCTCACCTGGCTCTGAGGACACTACAGCAGCTTCTGCTGTCGGCACCCTCTCCATCCCCAAAGCTCTTTTTTCAGTTCTTAGCCAACCCCTGGTACCCAGCCACCTCCTCTACCTTCACATTCCAGGAATGTGGATTCTCTCCCACCACACACACACCTTTTGCTGCTGGACAGATGTTTCATTTCAGCAGTACCTGCTCCTGCAGGACCTTTGTCATCTACCCAGCAACATCAGCTGCTCCCCAAGCACTGATGCTCACTCCAGCTGGCCCCTTTTAAAAGACACAGCCAGGCCAGCAAGGAACTGCTGCAGCCCACGTGGCAACCAGGGCAGGCCTAGGGCCTTCACAAGTGGAATTTATTTTCCTTACACACTAAATTAGACATGCATTTAAAAAACTCCTACCTGACACTCTCTTTGTTTTTATTTAAATATTTTGCCATTGGGAAAATGTCAGGCTGGTATAAATCTAGGAACAAACTACATCCTCAAATGCACTGCTGCTACTGCAAGTGTTTGGAGAACTTTCTGCTTTGATATCCAGAACTCCCATTAAAAAAGGATTACACACACACAGAGCACTGCAGAAAAAGCTCAGTGGTTCCTGCAATTCTGTAGAACACAATCCCACGGATGCAAAAAACCCAAAAATGAAAACAAAACAACAACCAACCAACCAAAAAACAATAACCAGAAAAAACATTTTTACCTTTCCAGTTGGGTGAATACTTTAAGAAGTCTTTTAAAGCCAACCTTTTTTTAGTTGTCTGTGATTTCCTGCAGCCAGTGACAGCTGTAGCATGTCACATTAATCACATCTGAGCCTTTCTCTGTGTGGGGTTGTCCACATGAATAACTGAAGTTACATCCTTGGTCCTCCAGCAGGGGTCACGTTTTGATGGCAAATGAAACTCCAGCTTCTGCCTAGACTAGGCTTTAAAAAACCAAATTAAACTGCACAGTTACAGAGCTGGATCATTAAAGGTCAACCACGCGAGCAGGTGTGGGTTCATTGGTCAAAGTGCTCCACCCCACTTGTAATCAGTCTCGGTGGTAATTTCATTAGTGCCTGCGGAAAAGCCAGGCCAGGAGAGGCAGGTGATGGGGCAGGGTGCGCATGGCAGGGCAGGGGGCTCTTAATCCCAGCAGGGTAATGGCCCATGGAAGTGCTAAAAGAACGGTGCTGTGAGCAGCTCTCCGGGCTCCTGGCTTCAGCAACATTTCAGTTACAAGCAACTGCCCTTGGATTTCTTTCCCCTGTTACTCTGGAGCTGGGCAAGGGTTCTGCTGCAATGGCACAAGCTGCTGCACTGCCCAAGCATCCAGGGACGGCCAGGGGACAGCAAAGGGACCTGCACGGGCCCAAGCCTGGTCTCAGGGTGACTTTAGCCATAAAGAACAGGGAGCCCAAGGGGAAAACAACTCGCACCACCCAGGGTCCTGTGGCTTCTGTGGCAATAGAGGGACAGAGGACGCCCCTCCTTTGCTGTGGAGATTCCCCTCATCATCGCATCTTTGCCCTTCTCTCTGTACTTTTTGTTGCTGACTTGTTTTTTGATGTTGGGCCTTTTCACTAGTGAAATGTTGCTTTTATTTAAAAGAAATATCCCACACAAGTGACATCCCTTTCCACAATACATAATCTTCCCTCCCTGAACAATTTCAGTCAGAAGCCAAGAGGATGCAGACTCATTTTCCCAGAATCTCTCTGCTTTTCTAAAGCTGTTTAGGTGACTTGGATGAGTCCCCTGCCCATCCAGGAAGCACACTTTGCTGTGGTCTACAGATTCCTGATCAGGCAGGGGGACTTGGGGTGACCTCTGTTCCATGTGCAACACTGAGGCTCCTCCACCCCTGTTCCCTGTTTCTTTGGACACTTGCTGGTGGCAGCCCAGGGTGCCTGTGCAGGTGAGGGGCACTGGCACCAAGTGTTAATGCATAACCCCAGTGTGCCTGAGGCCAGCACTCATGGAATGGAACTGCTGTTCCAGGTTTCGGTGCAACTACTGCCCACCCCTTCAGCCTCCTGAGCAATGGCTTTGCAGTTATTTACGGCGCAGTTAATCAGAAGAACCCCTCCAGATTTAATAAGCACGTACAGAAGGCATGCTAAAGGGACTGAGGGGAGAGGAAAGATCAAAACTCTAAAGCTGCCCAAACTGATGTGGGATTTTGGGCAAACTGTTGGCTTTGCTACTCCCTGTCTGTAACAATCCATGCCACTGGCTCACTGGCTGGAGCTCTGGTTCATTTTAAGGCTCTCAAACAGCAGAAGGCAGAGCATTAGTTTGCAAACTTTAGTCAAGATGATATAGAATTATTCAGGACAATGAAAACTAAAATCTTCTGCGAAGACTTACAAAAAGATCCCAGAATGTTGTGGAACTGGCCAGTAAAGTACCAGAAGGAATTCATAGTAAGACACACACAAAAAAATTTAAAATTATGCCAAACACATAGATGTGGCCTCTAAACCAGGATACAGCTCAGGATCATTCACTTCAGGAAAGAAGAAGTGGGATGTCTGAGCCAAAAATGACCCCAGCAGGAGTGTGGTAATGCCACTCAGGCAGCCCAAGCCCAGCCCAATGGCCCAGCTCTGTTCTGCTTGTGGCATGTCCCCACCCCAGGGATCAGGCAGGACTTGAGGGCAGGGAGAGCAGCCCCTGAGCCCCTTCCCAGGACTGCCCCGAGCTCTGTGTGTGTCCCAGGGCAACTGAAGGCCCCATGGGGAGCTGGAGGCAGGGCTGCAGCCTCAGCTCCGTGGGGATGTGCCTGATCCTTCCCTCAGCTCCCCCTGCCCTGGGCCACCTCGCAGCTCCAGGTGGCAAATCCCCTCCAGACCCCACAGGACCAAGTCACCACTTGCACACCACCTGGTACCTTCCAAAAAATGGCTTCATCCCAGGCCCCAGTTCCAGCCAGACGCTTGGGAAATGCTGAAATCCACTGGTGCTTCAGTCGGTTGGTAACAGGCAGGGGCTGCACCTTCACTTCCCTCTTCCAGGTGCTCTGATGGCTCCTCTGGCCGCACTACAGGTAAACGAGCCGGGTTTACATCAGGCTTTTATTAAAGAACTCCTCTTCTCATTCCCAACCCAGCATGTCTGAGGAGCTTGGCTGAAATTTTAGCATCGTTAACACCCCATCAATGCTGTGTGAAACATGCCTGTAGGCCAACGCTGGGGAAGTATCCATCTGGAATCCATCCCTGGCATGGATCGAAGTCACATGAGAGCCTGCCCCTGGACATTCTGGTGACTCTGCTGTGGGGAGAGGAGGCTGCAGGAGTCCTAAGCACTTGAGACATCTGCTCAGGTCTAGCTGTCAGTAGCCCAAACTCTGTCCATGAATTATGCTCATCTCTGACCAGAAGGAGCCAGGTGAATCCTCACTGCTCTGCAAGATGACACAAAGCTGAAGCTTCCAGCAAGGAGCAAGTCCCAGCTGAAGGGGAAAAGTCTGAACTCCTGCAGTTAATCTGAGGAGGAAGAAGATCAGACATTCAGCAGCTGGCTGAACTAAGGAGCAAATCAGTGTGGAGATGGGACAGGGAAAGAAGATATTCCTACACAAAAGGTCTGCTTTGTTCCCCTCGTACTTTGTGCCAAGGCAGCAGAGAAGGAACTGTAAAATCTAGAACAACTTTTTTCAGAGCCTGATAAAAAAGGCAATCCAGAAATGTATCACATCCCTAAAACACTTCTGCAGTGCACCCGGGGCCTACACAAAAGTGACCAGGCACACTGATCTGGGGACAAAGCCACTGTACCCTGTTTTCTTTGTTGGCCTGGACCAACAGACCTGGCTCTGAACTGCTGCAGAGATGTGTGATTTCCACTGACCAGAACAGCACAGAGGAAGGGAGTTTCATTTAGGACAGTGCCTGATAGGTTCCCACACAGCAAGCTGGCTGAAGGCTAAATTATCTGCTTCAGAGCAGTGAAGGATTGATATGCTTGAACTCTGTAAGGTTGGAATTACTCAAACACCTCCTCTGACTTCAAGACTTTGGAAATAAATCAGAAGGGGGCTGATTAATGCCAAGCTCACACCCTGCTCCCCCTAAAGGCTCAAGAATTCAGGCATGGCACCTTTGATCCAAGAGAAGAGCTTGCAGTTGTATCTGTCATGCCTGTCTCTCAACAAATGGACTCCTTTTCCCAGAGATTTTAACTCTGGCAGCACTTGGCCCTCAGCACATATCAGCTGATGTATAGTGCCTGTCTGGACACATTTGGACCCGTCCTGATTCTCTGTCCCTTTCTTCTCTACCCTGCTTTCCAAATAGCCATCCGTGACTGTTTACTTTGGCAACGCCTGCAAAAAAAATAGTCTCAATGAAAAGGCAAAATCCATTAGGAAAAGCCAGCTGAGTGCTAAAAAGCCCCTAATCAGTGGAAAGTTTAAAGAGCACCGCTCGGAGAGAGGCTGTGGTGCCTTTCCAACACCTCCCCAGCAATGTGTGAGGCTATGACATGTCAGAGTGAAGCCCCAAACACAGGCACACTGCCAGGGGAGCTGTTTCCTCAGGGCTGAGCCTGTGTCCGGCTGGGTGCTGGGGAGGGAGCTGCTGATGGAGGAGCAGCGGCATCACAGCAAATAACTGCAACCAAACTGGTAGAAGTTCACCCAGCTGGTTCCAGCTCTGGCTGTTCTCAGCCAAAGGAGAGAGAGGGTTGATCTCAGCTCAGCATTACAACTGGACCAAAGCAGGAACTTGGGGTTTAAGGGCCGGTGCAGGTCCAAGTAAGGGGATCTCAGCGACACCAGCTAGGGCAAAAAAGCAGCGCTAGAAAAGGATCTGTTGCTGTGGAGAAAGAAATGCCCTCAAAATGTCTTGTCTGAAACACTAAATTCAGCCAAGAGCTGAATATAGTTCAAGCTAAACTGCAGTTGCCCCCAAACACCTCTCAGCTGTGGATCCCCGCTGAGAAATGACTGCTCACTTTGGCTGTAGGAGGTAGCCAATGCTCGGCCTGGGTAGATTTACTTGCTTTGGGTTGCAAATATTTCAAACCACCATCACCCCACATTTCGCAAGTGCATTGAATTGCAGATTTCAAAGCATCACAAAGAAGTCAACAAACCACTCCTTTCAGTTCCCCTACGAAGAAAGTTGCATGTTTTTCTTTCAGGGAACAATCAAAATATTTGTAATGAATCTGCTGCTCTATGAACTGTGTTTTTAAAGCTTGATAGAAACAATCAGGCTCAGGTTTAGCTCATTCTCCTTCATGTTTTAGAGGCTGTAATATGGTGTGTAAGGGAACTCAGGCACAATTTACCTCTAGCAGCTTTATGCCACTGAAGGATGTGCACATCACAGTCCACAGGTGAACTATTTTTTGTCACCTAAGCTACACAGACCCCTCCACTCTGTACAAAATTCTAAGACATGCTTAAGGAAGTGTCAGTAATTGAAATTATGTTGGGCTACACAGCAGGTCATACAAGAGGTAGAAGTCCCATTCCTAATGTCCAGGGTTGTTCTGCATGGGACAAACGTGCTCCTTTGATCTATTTGGAAGAGGAAAATCAAAAGTCCTTATTGTTCTGGATAGTCCAGAGAAGGGATACGAAGATTATCAGAGAGCTGGAGAACTTCTCTCATGGAGAGAGCTGGGGGTGCTCACCTGGAGAGGAGAAGGCTCCAGGGAGAGCTCAGAGCCCCTGGCAGGGCCTAAAGGGGCTCCAGCAGAGCTGGAGAGGGACTGGGGACAAGGCATGGAGGGACAGGACCCAGGGAATGGCTTCCCACTGCCAGAGGGCAGGGCTGGATGGGATATTGGGAAGGAATTGTTCCCTGGGAGGGTGGGCAGGCCCTGGCACAGGGTGCTCAGAGCAGCTGTGGCTGCCCCTGGATCCCTGGCAGTGTCCAAAGCCAGGCTGGCCAGGGCTTGGAGCAGCCTGGGATAGTGGAAGGTGCCCCTGCCCATGGCAGGGGGTGGGATGGGATGAACTTTAAGGTCCCTTCCAACTTAAACCAGTTTGTGATTCAAACTTAGGGTCTACTTTTAAGAATTTTGTACTTTATAGGAAAGCAGAAAGGTATTTCTGGTACTCATAGAAGTCTTCCCATAACTCCAATTTTATTACAGAATAAAGTTCTAGTGAAACATCCTGAGAGAGCCATGGAATTTTAGGGAAGTATCTATCACACTGTGGAAATCTAATCACCAAACCACAGATGAATTCCAGACAGCCAGGAATGATTCAAGTACAAAGACTGCAGCATCAACTGAGTTTTTCTTCTATCAATTAGAAAATTAACTGATATAGAAGAATAAAACCAGTGTGTCCTGAGCCTTTATCATCTGTAACTGGAGAAATGGGCATTACTCTCAAGTAGGCAGAAGCAGCAGGTGGAGCTGAAATGCCTTTGAATTAAGTGTTGGAATGGCCTCTGTCCCAGTGAGATATCTGGAAATGTGGCACGAGTGCTGTACCAAACCAGTCTGCTGCCACAGCAAACTGGCCCCACCTGGGCAAGGCTCGGCCCACTGCAGTTACCTCGTCAGAGAACTTGATTCACTCAGAACTCTCAGCGGGCTCTGCTCTCAGCCAGCCCTGAATTCCCACCTGTCCCTCCTGCTGACCAATCCCACCAGCTTTCAGGTAGCCAGAGGGGATGGAGATGCACACACCTGCCCTCTTCCCTTGTTAATTAAAGCCTTATGTAAGGCTCCCACGGGCAGCCTGTGGTGACTTTTGGCTTTTCTTTTTAGTTTTATAAAAAAGGTGTTTAGAGGTTGCTGAGCCATTTATGTTTGAGGAACTATTCCTAGTCTCTAGAGTTAGTTTCCACTTACAGAAGCCTGCAAGGTAAGAAGAATTCTCTTGTGCTGATAAACTTTTCATGTGTGTGTTGCTATGTTGGCATTTCTTCTGCTGCCTGGTGATTTGGTTTGGGTTTATTTCCTTTTTTATTTAAAAAGACACATGCTAGACCAAGGTATTTCCTGGCAAGGTAATGTTTTTTTTGCCTGGGGTTGCCTGTTTTGAGGAAACATGCCCATTCTGGTTGGGTTGCAATTCTGACTACACAGGTTTGAATTTGGCTGCAAAGTCAGATTTGTCAGGTTTCAAGCTGTGTTGGATTGTTGGAAGGAACTTGAATAATTTACATTCTCTCTACTCTGTTCTTACAATCAACAACAGATATTGCTTTAATTTCCATTGCTCAGGCAGTCTGGAAAGCCTGATCAGCAGTGGTGACCTAAACTTCGATTCACAGGCCTGTATTTGTGGGTGCCCTTCTCTGCCCTTTTCTGCTTCTTACCTTCAATATAAGGAAATCAGCTCTGGGAATAAGTATTTGTTCTTCATCTCTCATAGATTAAAATTTCAGTCCAGTAAAAAAGCTTGGTGCTAAGAAGTACTTGAACTGGTGATGCCCTTAATGGCAGCAGTGCTGCCTGGAGGGCAGGGAGACAGGAGAGAGAGACCAACTCTGAGTTCCATGAGAGGACACCTCCTGTCCTTCTTGACACCTGTTCTGTAGCCCTAACGTGCTTTCCAGTGCCTCCTCTCCAGTAACCGAAATCTGGGAGGCACTTGGCGCCCTGAAACGCTTTACAGATGCACTGAAAACCGTATGAAGGAATGTATAAAAAGAGGCAAAACTAGATTTTATGCAGAATTGATGAGAGTGAAGTTTAGGAGGTAAAAGTAGCCCAAAAAGTGTGTGCTTTCATTTTCTGTTCATTTTTTTGTCCCCAGTTTTTCCACCTTGAGGTTAAACTCATGACTTCTTATCTCTGAGCAGGCCCAAGGTGTTGCTTTTCCTTATCTGCTGGGTATAGACAGTGCCAGTGGCCCACCCCCATCCCTGCAGGGAGCAGCTCCCCCAGGCAGGTTCAGCTGAGGATGTGTCACTTTGGGCAGTGAGTCTGGGAGCCTGAACCATTTGTAGCTTGTGAGCGTCTCTGGAACACAGAGGGTCATAAAAGCCCTTCTGAATGGGCACTTTACTGACAGAGCTCACCTTTAATGGCCTTTTTGTGAAGTTACAGCTTGGCTTTTAGGCCCTTTTTGCAATTCATCACTTAATCCATACATGCTACCTTGGCCAAGAGCTGGACAATGGGGCCCACTGTGTCTGGTTTTGTTATGGAACAGCCAGAGTGGCTTTTAACTAAAACAACGTATCTGAAGGAGAAAAATGTATTCACCTTGAATTCCCAATGGCTTCGACTTACTTAAGGCAGCTCTGCAGACACTGGTGTGTGCAATCAATGAAATCAAAACTGCAGCCACATAAGGATGGCAGAAAGGAGTAAGAATGTATATGCCTTTGCATGTATAAAATATGAGGGGAGGAAATGTACAGGGAGGAAGGAAACAACTATCCCTGTAGCTAGCTCTGGAAAAGAGTATCCTTCTGATATGAATTTTTTCATGATTAAATATAAGGGTGTATTAGACTGGCAGGGAAGGACTGCTACACAGCCCTGACACCAGCTGGGGGCCCTGCCAAAGGTCCTTTCAAAAATCATGTGTCTTCTGGTACAGATCAATCCTATAATCCATTTGTCAGTTCCTTTTTGAATGGGATGTGGATGGTAAAACTGATCCCCCCCCCAGCCTTCTAATGCTGCTGCACAAAGAGCACATGGTTTGCCTTGGACCATGTAAACCCAGGGTGCCTTGGGGGCAAGCCAGGGCCGGCCCAAACCTGCTGAGACTTGGAACACATCAAACCAACTTGCTTAACTATCCTCCTGTAACACTTCCAGATACAGAGGGAAGAGGCAGATACCCTTACTTAAGGGGAAAGGAGAAAGAGTCCTCCTCTAGGCACTAGGAAGTGTGGAATTGCCTTCTGGAAGCATGGAATTGCCTTCTGCACTGCTGTCAATCCTTCATAAAAATTAATAATCCTTTGTCACAGAATGGCCTGGGTTGGCAGGGACCTCAAAGATCCTCCAGTTCCATCCCCCTGCCATGGGCAGGGAACCTTCCACTAGCCCAGGTTGTTCAGAGCTCCATCCATTCCTTGACAGAGGCCCTTGCCTGCAGGAGGGAGTACCCCACGGAAATCCACTTGTGATCCTTCACATGCTTCCTCCTTCCAGGGTGCTGACTACATGAATCCAGTGGGAGCAGGGACACCTGGTACAGGGAAGGGACTGGGCTTCAATGTCATGGAGGAAGAGCAGTATCCATATTATCACCTTTTGGCTCAGGTAGGCCAGGGACCTGTCACTTCAAGGTGGGGCTCTCAAATGGGACCATTTGGCAAAGGGTAATCTTTATTTTCCCAAAACTTCAGCTGTCAAATTCAGATTATTTTTTTAAATGAGATGAGATTTTTTGGCTTAGGTTCTAGTTAAGCTAATGTGGAAAGCTACACATCTCTGGAGGCTTCTAGAAGCACTTCAAAAGACTGAAGTAAAGTCTCAAGAAAGCCGGCAGGGAATACTATACTCTTCTGTGGAATTTATCCCACTTTAGTTTGGCTCTAGGCACCCAAAGTAAAGCCACAAATTTGGCAATCAAGTAAGTGGGTGGCCAGTCCAACACTTAGAGTAGCAACCATTGACCTCAGTTAATTTTCCTTCTACACTCAGCCGTTCCACCCACGTCCTGATTTTTATCAGGCCTTCTGTCTTCCAAAGAATCTCCCTCAGAGAGTGAAGTAGGACACATTCCCGCCTTGACTGTAATGTGTAAGTGAAACTAAAGCAGGCAAGAGGAACTGGGCACCAGTGGCATTTGCCTGCGGGGCTGGAGCCGAGGGCCTGTGTGCGGCAGGCCTGCTGAAGCATTAGCTCCATTTGCTTTTTGTCTCTGAGCCCCCCACACCTGCCTGCCATTTAGCTGCCTCTGAAGGCTGGCCAAGGGACATCAGATCAAATAATAAAGGCCACATTGAAGCAGTGTTTCAGCTGAAACAGTATGAGTGGAGGCGAGATGGGGCTTGGAAAAGGCTCCCTCTCAAAGAGCCCACACATACATGCGAGAAGGTCATTAACTCGTGCCTTGTGCTATCTTTGCCGTCTCTGCTCCCTCTCTCTCAATTATTACATCAGAAGGAAATGAGAGAGCACTTTGCCAAATACTAATGGACTTGATGTTTTCATAATCTCAAGTGCACAACAATCAGAGCTGTTTATTTTCCAAAGAAGATGGGAATCAGGGGAGGAGGCTGAAGACTGTGCCATTCTGTTAAGGAGGAGAAAAAAACCCTTATGAACAAGAGCTGAGACTGAAAAACAAGCATCTAGGAACACTCTTGCTGTTACAACTCTAGCACTCACTTCTGGGGAAAAGGTAGTGAGAGTGGCTGGATATTGTCCTGTCCCAGTGCCCACTGCACAGTAACTGACAGCAAGGGTCCAAGTTGGCAGAACACTTTAGAGTCCCACTTCAGCTTGAACTCAGATGCTTTAGTTTTTTTTTTATGGCTGAGTATAATGATACTGCTATATATTTGTTTCTGAAGCATAGCAAGAACCACTTCTTTCTGAATGAAACGTGCTCAGGAGACAGGATGTGACTGAGCTGACAGGAGGGGTCTCTGCAGTGACATGAAGGAGTCCGTTCTGTTTCTTGGTCTCAGTAGTCAGCTTCCCCACAACTTGAGCCTGTGTGAAATCCCAGGCTTTGCTTACAAAGGGAGCTTAGCAGGATACTTGCACATCCTTAGATTTATGCTGGTGTACAAATACTGGAATTTCCCTGAAGAGCCAGCTAGGACTGTGAAGCTTCTGTCCTGGAGTCACCAGGTTGTTCCCCTGGTAAAGGACTGGCATCCCACTGGGATGTGAGGAGCTGTGGAGGGCATTTGGTTCTACTAAGTGAGCCCAAGCCATCTGCAGGAAGATAAGGATGCTTTGTGTTCTTCCTTGCTGCTCAGATTTTGGAAGCTTCTGCCTTGACAGGGGTTTTAAATTCTCAGTGTCCTCTGACACTGCTGACAGGAATGTGCACAGGGGCTGATGTGGGAATGACTTGCCCAGTCACACCGCAACTGAATTATCAAAGGATCCCCCAAGAGTGTCCTCCTTTCCCACACATCACCTTTCAAAGGTCATAAACCAGAACAAAGGCTTTGTATAATTTGGGAGTCTTTGGGCTGAACTGCGTCTTAACAACTTTCCTAGTGCATGCAGGTACTTATTTATCCCTATGATCTAAGTGCAGGAATTGCCAGTGTTTGTCCATACAGGCAGATGTTCTGGGCCTTTGACTGGGTTAAGAAGCAAACAGGGCTCTTAACTACCACCGTTCAAGCATTTTTTCATCCACTTAGCAGTTAAATTCCAGATGCCTTGCACAGAGAAGAGCTTTGAATCTTGTCTCCTACAAGCTTATTATTGGTGTTGTGTGCAAGACCAGAAGTTTTCCTGATAGTAAAACAAAGGGCTGCATCTCTGAGGAAGGAACAAAACATCAAAAAATACCAAACAGGGAAAGTTTCTGGACCCCATGTTAAAAATCAAAAGGATATTTCTAAATGGCGAGTCGGACATGAGCCGGGGCAGTGGAGGAGAGGAGCGGGTGCCGCTCCTGTGCCGGCAGCTCCCGGGAGGTGTCGCCGCAGCCCAAGGCTCGAGGCGCCGGGACCGGGCTGTGTCCCCATGGCATCGGGACACACGGACTGTGGGCAAGGGGCTGCAGGGGACACCTCAACCCCAGGTGGCAGAACCAGACTCCAGTGCCACCTCCTGTGTGATGCTGTGGCAGCAAAAGGGTGAGGCTCCCCGTGCTGATCTCATTCCCACGTCCCCATTGTCAGCACCTGGATCTTTACCTGCAGCAGAGGGTGAGGGGCTCTCCCTGCCCGCCGCTGAATCTGCTGCCTGCCAGGGTGCCTTCTGTGGGTGACCTTTGTGCTGAAGCCTAATAAATGTTCAAAACCAGAGGGATTTTGGATTTGGTCTGACAAAAAATGAGATTATGTATACAGAGAGATCTGATAAAGAGCTGCTTTACTTGCATTAAAGCAGACATTTAAAAGAGGCTTTCACTGAGGACATGGTTGCTGTGGAATACTGGGGCTGTGTCATGAGAGTGGAAGGGTGTACTGGGCATCTCATGCACCATATAATTAACTTGATTTTTGGGCATCTTGAGTGCCACTAGACTTGAATGAGACATTTATGCAGCACTTGGTGTTTGTGGTCATCAAAGGTATCACTTTGTTGTGCTTGAAAATACAGCAGCCAGTGCAACAGAGGCTCAGCACTGGCTGGTCTTGTGGTGCTCGCAAAGTATGAACGGGCACCACTGGACAATGTAGTGTGGGGACATGTAGCCACACACATCAAACTGAGATGTTTTCTGTACACCTCTGATACAGGAATATTTTGGCAGCAAGCTTTAATATTGTGTCCCAAACTGTGATTATAAGCTGGTATACAGGAAGACACTACTGTAGCTGAGATAGGAAGTGATGATTATCCCTCACATACAGTTTAACTGTATACAGGAATACTGAATGGGGATGAACTGCCGGTGCTGCTCTCAGAAAAAGAAAACTTCCCAGACTGCAGAGACCACATTTAGAGGGAGGGAGGTTAAAAAAAACCCTCCAACAATCCAAGAATGCTCACACAACTCCAAACCACCAGGCAGCCACTCTAATCCTTTAGAGTGGAGAGCTGGAAATGTACCTGAACTACATCACAAGTATGAAGTCCATCCTCCAAAAGGAATCAGATGCTCTGTGGCCCACGTGCATCCTCCCCATGTATTCACTCCCGTGCTACTCCTTAGAATCTCATGGAAATCTCTAATTCAATGAAATCAGCCTTCTCCCACTCTCTGGTGCAGAGTATTCCTTCAGTCACAACTAAATGTGTCTTTAACAATGAGGCAGATGCAATCCTCAAGGGCTGGGAACATGGGCAGCAGCCTTACAGGCAGGTGTGTTCAAACACACCTGAGAGCTGGGCCACCCCACACCTGCTCCGGATCTGTTCTTACCCTTGCTCTGCTCTCAGGCAAGCCAGCGAGGTTATAGGTTTCCCCATCAGTCTCTAACACTGTGTTTCTGTCCTTCACACCCACTGGTGACCCATCAAAGTACCTTGTTTATTATTTTCAGATTCCTCCAAGTATTTCTGGATGCACCATTCAGGAGCTCTCCTTCTAGGAGTTACGCTTGCATTTTTAGTGCTCTGAGATTTCTATTAACTCTGCCCTGCGTGTTTTTCCTCCCTTAAGCATTTAAGTACACAGCTCAGGCATGTACTTGTCTCACTTTAAGCAGTGGCCAAGGGCTATTTAATGATTTGGGTTTATACAGCTCACACTGCCTGCCTAAGTACCTGTGATACATGGTAAAAGCACAAATTCTTCCGTTAGAAACAGGTTTGTGTTTCAAACAAACTAATGTACACTCAGAGTTTTCTTCAGTGACAGCCAGATGAAAGCTGTCCAGCCCAAATAAGCCAGCTTCCAGCTCTCCAAACTTTCCTTCTCCTTTGGAGAGGGTGTGAAGTGCTAGTTTCTGGTTAAACCTTTTTCCAGAATCAACAGTGAGAGACAGGAGTAGTGTTGTGGTTTCCAGCCCTTTTGTCTTCATCTACTTCAGGTCACAGTGGATTTTTTTACATGTTAGAATTTTCCTCCTAAAACTTCTCAAGGCTGGAATACTTGAATTGCTGAAATATCACTGAGTGGTTACTGCCCCTCACTCAGGACAATTATGTAGCCCTTAAAAACTTGCTTGCACTGTTTTGTTTTTTTTTTACATTGCATCTGCTCCGCTTTAAGGCTGTGTGTGTGTAAAGATGCCCTAGAAATGGACCAACTTCATGGGCTTCAATGATGGTGACAAAATGAGGTTAAACTTTTAAGCAGCCAATGTAATTTCTCTTGACATGAAATGATTCTCTTACCACTCAGATGATCAATTATCTGTACTGATCAACACCCTTCTGTGTTGTTGGGCAGTGCAGGATTCTCCTGTTTGGCACATCTGTGTCTCAGGGTTAGAAGGGCCTGATCTCTTGCTGGGGATCCCCAGGCTGCACCTCCACTTGTGGTCTTCCTGCATGATGGGGCTGAAGCCTGGGGAAAGAAGGGAGGGGTGATCCAGCTGTAGGACATTGAAGTTCTTCCCATAAGCTGCTCCTGACTGGAAAACAGAAGTTTTGGTACCTTAGAACAGGAATGGCCTATTAGAAAATACTACTCTCAAGAGAGGAGAATATTATTTTAAATAGTCATCCTTCACCTGAAAACTTTGGAGTTTGATGGGTTTTAATTCAAATACTTTTAATGAAGTTACACTTCTGGGTGAATAAGGCCCACAGAAAGACTGTGGCTCTCCTTAAAAAGCCTAAGTACAAGAGTGGAGATGTGGAAGAGAGGCACTGATAGCTCAAGATGCAGAAGAAAAATATGTAATGGAAGACATGTAGGCAAATACTCTGCAGCCTTCTGACGGCTTTGGAACAGTGTTGTCCAGCTGCAGCACCACCCATCAGAAAAAAATATCTGAAGGTCACATTTTCAGCCTCCCAGAGCACTTGAATCTAGGGCAAGTGTTATGGGGACAGATCCAGGTCTGCTACTCTGCGTGGCATTCTTCCTTTTGTGCATCACCATGGTAAACAGAGAGGGTTGCCAGGAGCCTGGATGCACTGTTTGTGTCAGTCCCTCATCCCCTCTCCCCCTCCTTCCCCAAATGCTTTCTCGGTGATTAGTTACTGAGTAGAAGGGGCTCCAGTTACCATGCAGCCTGCCATCCCTCCTCATTTTATTGGAACTAATATCCCACCTGCGATGATAAGGTTTAAACTTGTTTAATCTCCCAGCTTAGCTGTGGTGTTTTAATATTTTTAAAATGGTTGTTTCAGAAATGGGGGATTTAAACAGGTTTTGAATAAATAATAAAAGCCCTTCTCACAGGTTGCAAGGCAGGCTGGGAGGCATGAACCATTTTCATCAGGTCAGATTTCATGTTGGGTTATCCCAAGGTGGCCTGACTTTGTGGCTACAGATTTACAATGGAACAGTCATATGCAAAGCAGTTTATGGAGGAGAAACTGCTTTAATAATGCATTTCCTGCTCAGCAAACAGCAGATACAATGACATTCATAGGGAATGGGAGAGTGAACAAAGTCTTGCAGGAAAGGAACCAGTTTCTCCCCAGAGTTTTAATAACATTTTTTTGCTCCTACAATATATTTGGGGAGATAAATGTTGACCTGAGAGACATCAGAACGTACAGTTTTGAAGTGAGAGAAAAGACAGGTTTGCACATCTCAGGCCTGATAACCTGGAGCTGCATCTGCATTGTTTCAAATCTAAGGGAAGGGAAATGGGTTCTCATTTCATGGTGAAACTTCACTGGCATAAACATAAGACTCTTTGTCTGGAATAAACTGGATAAAGTGCCTTGTGTTAACGTGTAGACCACCTTGGTTTGTCTCCCACTCTTTGCTCCCTGGACTGGGAATGCTGTGTTCAGCCTCAAGAGCAGTACTGACAAGCTCCTGACTTCTCTGAGCCAAACCAAAGCTGCAACACCAGGCCTTCAGGAGTCTTGTCCAGTCCCAGTCCAAGCCACTCGGATGCACACCAGGCTTCTAGGAACACACGTGCAGGACTGGGATTGTAGAGCCAGGAAAACCAGGCAGGACTTCTTTAGCTTTGTTCAAGACTCCTCCTGCACACTTAGGCACAATGTGTGTGGAAATCTGAGTAAACCACAGCACAGTGACTAAAGCAGGGGTGGCCAAAGGCTGCCAGAAAGGAGCCCACTGACCCATGGCTCAGTTGCAGAAGAGCCCAAGCAGCACCAGCTGGATGACCTTAGTGCTGTCCAGTTCTTTTCCTAAGGCTGCAGAAAAGGTGGGCACAGAGCTGTTGTACAAATACTATTTATATTATTTCTGTCAAACACAGTAATTCACAGTGATACCAGAAGGGCACTTGGCTGTGGTCAGCTTCAAGTGAAGGGAGAGCCATTGTGTCTCAAAGATGGGTCATGCCAAGCTCTGAGTTTGTGCTTGCACACATGAATTTGCAAGTGCAGCTCATAAACAAATCAGCTCTGAGTAGCTCACTTAGCCCTGCCACCCCAGATGGGCTCCTTCCTTCCCTGGTGGAGAAGGAGATGGGGAACCCAAATCACTTTGGGGTGGAAAAGAGAACAGGGAAGAGAATAATGCTTTCATTGGTGCATAAACTCCTCTTTGACACAGCTAAAATTACCTTTGAGCTCCTTCAGGAAGCTTTTATGGACAAAATAGCAAATAAGAGCAATTTACTTCACAGCATATAATCATATTTCCCGTATCTGACATAACCACAGGGCAAAAACATGTAAAATCTAGATGAGATTGGGTAAATACATAATAATAACAAACCACTGCCTCCATTACACCTTCTATTTGAGGGAAAAGAGGCTGTTTCAGCGTGATTTCAAGCACTACTCTAGTTTTGTACCCCATTGAAATAGTGAAGTATTATCCCCATCTTCTTTAGCAATGCCACAGAAGTCAAGTAATAACTTGCTACACACACTGCTCACTCTGTGAGAAGCCCTGTGGGCACAACCTAAATACCCTCAACTGCAGTTGTCTGCCTCAACATAAAAGCATCCTTCCTCAGCAAACCAAACAAACCCCACACCTAAATTCTTTATGGAAAGATGTGGTATTGCAGGCTGAAGGTGATGTATAAAACAGGAAAGACTTTTTAAAAGCAAGAGGGGGATAACAGTGAAACTGGGGCTCATTTTTCTGCTAAAGGAAAGGTTGGGGAAAGAGCTAAATCTGTTAATGAAAAGATATGCAGATTACTTCGAGGACCCTTAAAGGGTGGGGGCTTAAAACATCAATATTAAAGTGGAACTTGATTGGCAGGACAAGCAAACATCAGTAGGTTCAGAATGTTACAGCAGAGAGCCATCCATATCTCTGGTCATCTCATGTGCATGGAAAAACCACTTTGTTCAAGGGCCCCGTGTTAACGAAAGAATTTGTTTTTCAGTTCCTTGAATGTCAGTTTTCAGCTGGGGGGTACCGAAGGGCAAACATACAGAAAAGTCAATCTTGCAGATTCAGGAATGAGCTGAAGTCCAATTTTAACAAAAGAAAGGTCTGGGCAAGTGTTATTTGGTGTTTAGCTGTAACATCACTAAATCAGAGCACACTGCAGGAAAGCTCTGTGGTTAGTCTGCCACTAGATACCTGTCTGAATACAAATCACCTCTGCTAATTGCCAATAAAGCAAAGATCAGCATTGTATTTATTACATTAATATTTATTATTTATTCAGAGGCAAAATTTCACACAACAGCATGGGCTACTGTGGTGCTTCAGCTTTTTAGCTGGCATCTGTTCTTCCATGAGGTTTTATGTTCAGTTTTTCAGTGTACCACTTGTAGCTATCTGGTTTCAGGTCATACAAATAAAGACAGATAGTGGGGGTTTTTGTTTTGTGGTTTGGTTTTTTTTGGTATATGGCTACTGGTGAGCTATGCAACAGGAACACCACTGCAGGACAATCCCAGGTGAATCCCACCTCTGATGCTCACATGTATGATGGACACAGCTCTAGCTACAGAAAACAGGGGTCAGTTCAACTTGTGGAAATTGGAATCTGCACAAGTGGGTCTAGAACGCTTCCAGTCTGGTTTGCAAACTATTTAGCAGGAGCCAGCAACTGAACATGGCTCAGAACAAAAAAGGAGCAAACCCAATGGAAACACCAATTTGTGAAGCAGTAATTATTCCTTGTTTGAAGTGGAAGGTCACTGGAGGAAAGCAGTGTCTAGAACTGGAAAAGTGACAAGTGCTGTTCACTGAAGTATTGTGGAAGATTTTTTTGGCAGTTGCTTGTACTTGGGGTACCTAGACTTGGCCATAGCTTTGTTGTGCTGGTTAACTGTTTGTGGGGCAGCAGTACAGGCTGAACCACTGAATCAGCTGCCTGGAAAGGTTATTTGGAACCAAAAATAAAATTATCTGCTTCAGCTGATGATCCAGCCATGTGAATCACTGTACTGCTATACAGCTGATTTCTAACAGCTCAGGTAAGTAATTTGGAGTAATGGAATGGAGGAATCCAGGGAAAGATCTGCTTCAGAGGAGTTTGCTGACGGTGAAGGGATTCTGTGGACATATCCTTTTAATTTTTAGAGATTTGATCTGCCAATCTCATACTTCAGGAGTAAATTTGATTCACTAAGATCTTGCTGACTTCAAACAATCCCCCAGGAATGCAATTTGTAACAAACAGCCAAGACTTAAGCTTCTGCATTAGAAGAGCACTTTAGTTCAGACTTCGTATTTAAAAATACATTAGAAACAAAAGTATATTTTTTTCAGGTAAAACTAGCCCAGTGTCCTGTGTGTTAGAAGCTCTGCCTTGTTTTGAAGGAAGCAGCTGTTCCCTGCCAGCCCCCAGTGTCCTCAGGTGCAGGACACACATATAATTTGCTCTTATACCTCAATCAGTGAACAAGCAGAAAAATAGGAGGAAATTAATTTCTCTCGTTCCTTTTCCCTCTGTCCTATTTTTTACAAGGGCCTTTTAAAAACGTTGCTTACTATATGATTATGCACAGCAGGGGTTTGTAACAACCTCATCTTAACTCAACTACCTCTGCCCTTGCTGTGGAATGATTGGTTGCCTTGGCAATCTTCTCCATGTGGTGCTCAGGAGCTACAATTATAGTGCTTTTCTCAGTAGTGATCCTCTTAGTTCCCTTTCTTAGGAGTTCATGATAAGGAGATACAAAATTATATATATAATGGATTTTATTGCTCCAGCCTTCTGTCTCCTTCAGGCCTGAAGGAAGCATATCTGCACTATCTAAACCTGTTTGCTCTGCAGCAAGGAGAAAAACCCTGTTTGTGTAGGATGAAGGACTGTGTTAGCTGGAGGTCACAACCAGGTGGGTCAAGCCACCCGAGGTGATAACTCTGAGTCCCACATAAACCCTGAGGATTCCAGCAAGAGCCTTTTGAGCTACCCCCCAGTGAGAAGGAAGCATTGTTCTGTATTGCATTCCATAGACTTCAGCTCAAATGTGCTGTCTTTGCAAGTGAAATGATGGCAACTTGAACTGCTGGCTCTGCAAACTCAGGCTAAATTCAGATGAGCAGGACTTCACACTGAAATGGGAGGGGCAGCTGCCTCAGCCTCCCTCAGCTCGGATTTATCAGCCAAGCCTGGTGCTAAACTATGCCATCACATATTGTCTGTGTACAATATGGATGGACAAAAGTAAAACCCGTGTCAGCTCTGTGACATTAGCAAAAGATTCAGTGATAAAAATGCACTATTTTCTTGACTGTACTTGTTCCGCTGGGGTAACAGGGGGGTTTAACATTAAAAAAAAAAAAACAACCTGTCCCTGAATTTGAATATGACTGGTAACACAGAGGGAGCAAGGCTGCCAAGGAAGCAGTCACAAAGCAGACCATTAGTTTAGGGAGAAATCTGAGGACAGCACTGAGGTTAGTTCAACCTCTGCTCTCTGTAAGCAGTGGGTAGATGCACAGAATGGTCATATATTGCTTAACCTACACGTGAGCCTCTGTATTGTGTGCCTGTGTCTGATCCTGTGAGTACCTGAGAAAGGACACGTGGTTTTCTTGCTGCTGAGGTTGGCAGGTTCCAGTTCGTGCTCAGGGAGAGAAGTTGTTCTCACCGTGCACAAACTGTGGGGCTTCACAACAGAAATGCTTAATTGCAGCTGGCATTTTGCACACTCAGTGCCTGTGCCAGTGGGCACTCGGCTGATGAGAGACATCCCTTCTGACACGAGCAACGTGAAAACTGCAGAGGAGACTGAAGTGCTGAACTGCTGGTTCACCAATTAAGAACCAAAAAAAAATTAAGCAGTCCTAAACAGTTCAGTTCTACCTGCTAAAACACAATCAAGCAGAAGATAGGTTTCCAATTCCGTACACACGGGTCTCCTCTTTTTCTCTTCCCCTGCCCCCTCTGCTGTCAGTGCGACCAGAGATGTACTCTGCTCTAAGAGGGCAGCCACCAGCAGCTGCCTGAGATGCCATCATTAATTAAAGTCTTGGTTCTCAAGTGCTGCTCAGATTCAGGAAAGGGTGAGAAATGCCATGTCTGAGAGCCACGAAAACAGAACTATCTCTCAACCAAAATCACTGAGGCTGAGCACTTCCAGGCAGATCACACACATGCCTGGCATACACAGAACAAATTCAAAACTGACTTGAAGGAACGAAACTCCACCACCACCACAAGCTCTAAATTCAATTTAGAAGCTACATGGAGAGTATAAGAAGGAGCTCTTTTTGCACTAGATACTGTCTTAGTACCCTTTTGAAGAAGAAAATCAATGGTGAGGTATTAAGCTGATCTGTTTTGTTAAGTTTGACACTGCATCAGTAATTTGCCCCTTTTGGATCATGGAAAGTCTCTTGTGCCAAGGGCTCCCAGCCCTCCACATCTGGGCCTCGGGTTCAACAGCAAACAGGATACACAGATACCCTTGACTTTCTTGCGCCAGCACATTGCAAGCCAGGTGTGAAGTTCACACTTGCTTTCTTTCAAGAACCAAGAAACCCAATAGAATAGCTGGAGCAGGTTTCTGCTTCAGCAAGGACCCAAGCTTGTTTTGGGTCAAACAAGGAGTAGCATTAATCCCCCCCCTTAATTGCAGCCCCCTTCAGGGTAGAAATTGGCAGTCGTTTAATGTGATGGAGGAATGTTACACATGAGCTCAGGACAAAGCAAGGAATGATGTCTCCATTGAAAATTCAATGAGACATTAATGGAGAGAAAATAATTACAGCTGGGATTTGGAGGGGATGTCAGGTTTAGCACCTCTGTACTTGCAAAGAGTGCTGCAGGATGTTTAGAAACCCTGCTGATCTACGTCACTACCTGCAGTGCTGCATTGACTTGGGAGCTCTTACTGTTTATTGCTCTGGAATTCTTTTTAAAATGTATGGAATCTGACAAGATAGTATCTTGAGGTGGCATGCAAGCTTCAACTGCACTTCACTAAATCTCAAAGAATCTATGCATCTTTACCTTTTTGCCCTTTTCTTTTTCTCATGTTTGTTGCAAAGTCAAAGGAAACAGCTTTTTATGTGAATGATGATTAATAAGCAGCCCTGCTGAAGGGTGACAGAGCTGATGCTAAGAACAGGCTGCTTTGATAGACACTTTAAAATGTGTTCTAACATGTGAAAATGATAGGCTGTCAAGTCACCATTCAGGTGTACACCGAGATAATAACATGCATTTGAGAAAAATGATAAGCTAAAATACACATTTCTACAGCATGAAGATAAATAGTGAAATACACACTTGTGTGCCTCTATGTAAAGTAAGGAGAAAAAAATTAAAAATCCATTTAGAATGGAATTGTGAGGAGTCTGGACATCTCCATTGCCTTGTGCTTGAAATATCATCTCAACTGAGTGTGTCTTCTTGTATTTGTGCTTGAATTAAAGATAAAAAGCATTTGCAGTGTCCATCCTATCAAATCTTCCCACAAGGTTCAAGGCATCTCAGGACAGGACTTTCTTGAAAGTACTTATGTCTGTACTTTCAGTATGTGAATTTCTGGGCAGAAATAGAAATGGGATCTTTCTACAAAATAACACAATTAATGGGAAGCTTCTAATGAAAATGAGGCGGTAGAATGTCTGGTTTGCTTGAGATCACCAAGAAAACATCACTTTTCTCATTTGCAAAAAATGTCGACAAGCAGCAATTGAATTTGTGTAGTAGTGAAAGGATAGTTGTCTTTTCCTATTTTTTGGAAGTATACTGCAGCCCAGAATCCCCTTCCCTGACTGCTACTTTGACCTCTTAAGAACAAAGTGCCCAAGCATTTGAAGTTTAACCTTAGAAACATACAGTGAATAACAGGCATTTTCCCATTCCTGTTCATGTTGCCATTTTCAAACATCTGATAAATGTCAAGCCCTCTCCCTTTAAAAAACGTTTTTCCTTTTGTATCAGGGAAAACCAAAACAAAACAGCAAAGCCCAGAATGCCAGTGTGAACCATGAAGGCAACTATCCTCACCTGAGCAGATTGCCCTGGGGAGACAGGGTAGATACCCTACCTGGAGTTGTTCCAAGTTCTTCAAACCCAGCATCAAAGCAACAACCCTCTGGCTTAGAGGTGAGAAAATGATGCCCTGAGGCACAGCTTCTGTGTCAGGCAGATAGCAAGCAATGGGCTCGTAAAACAATATTTGAAGACAGGTAAAAAAACATGAGGGAAAGGGAAGAGTTTCTTATTAGCTGCAGAGTAAGGCTTTTCGATCACAATCTCTGACAAAGAACAGCACTACTTGGACAGTAAATCACTGTGGCCCACTGAGGAACCTGTGCTGATAAGAGCCTGACAGGTCAGGGAAGAGGTTCAGGGCTTGCAGGGAAAATCTTTCATTCCAAACACACACAGCAGACCAGCAGAGGCAGGAGGAGCAGGTACAGGCAGGCAGTTCTGAACAGGAGGGTGAAACGGAATTTCTGCTCTCTCTACAACGAGGAGAGAAAAGCCCCTCTCTGATGCTTTTAGTTGGGAATAAAGAGGGCTGCCTTAAGATTCTTCTATCTATGTCTTCTTCCCATCATTTCCTGGGTCTAGTGATACAACCCAAAATGACATTGAGTGTGTCCACAGATTCCCCTTCGTGCTCTGGGCAGGCAGGTGGCAGGGACAAGTGGCTTGGCATGTTGTGCATTTTCTGTAAAACTTAAGACTTTTTTGGACTTGCTTACTTTGTAGTGAACGAATATCATGTTCTTTCCCCTCTTTTTCTCTTCCCACTCTTCCCCTTGTGCACTTAGTTTTGTCCCCACAGCAAAAGGGAGTTTAATATGGTGTGATTTACATTGGCAAGGAGGAGGGAGATTGGAGGAAAAGCAGATAATTGAAGAGTTTAAGCACTTTTCTCTTGGTTCCCAAACACTGTGGGTATGATATTTCAATATTCTGCAGAATTTCTGGGACACATCTGAAATATCTAAATTCAAGAGGTGACTGGAAAAGAAAATAACAAAAAAAGGTTTAATAAATGTTCAGGCAGATTTTATTGTTCCTTTGCCAATGCAAGGAGAAGTATGGAAGACTACACTTTGCCCTTGATACTGACCTTCACATTATTGCATTTTAACTATACCATCTTTCCAGGGACTGCTCCACAGCATTAGTGTAGAACCATCCAAACACTCATATTCCTCCTACTTTTCCAGTGCTCCTCTTGTGCTCCCATTGCTCCTAAGTTTCAGAGAGCTCCACACAAGACTGGGTGATGAGAGAGCTCCCCATGCAGTAATCTGCCCCTGAGCCCTTACTGCCAGTCCTGCAAGGGGTATTATTGTGCCACCAGAGCAGCAGAGAGGCTCAAAACTCACTGAAGAGTCTATTTCTAAAATTTTGAGCAGTTAAGAGTTCATTGAGGCTATTTGGTGATATCTAAAGGCACAAACCAGCAATGCTGAAGTTTTCTCCCCTCTCTATTTACCTTCTACTGGTCATAAATTTTCTCTGCAATCAACACCTTGCTGCATCCTGGCTTTTTTTTTATTTTACTACTGGTCCAGCTAACCTGGCATTCACATTCTAAGCTACAGTTCACTTGCAAACTTTCTTGGTACAGTTGAGGGAATGGGGAGGGAGAAAACATACACAGGTGTGTAGAAGCACTAAGCTGTGCTGTTGAATGAGCAAAACTACATTTAGAAAGTATTAAACAGTATTTTAAAAAGGCAAGAAAACCCAACAAACAGCCAGAGCCTGCTGTCTTTCTTGTCTCCTATGGAAAAAGGGGAATTCCGGCTCCTGCCATTAGAAATAAATTGCCAGCAGCAAGGAGGTACTAACTAGTCTGACACGGTACTTTCCCCAGGAGAAGAGAATGCTGTTATAGCACCGAGAAACATTCTGACCTCAGGCAACTGATCTTAACAGTTCAGTGTCTTAAATTCAGGGAGCAAGAAGGGAACGATGATAGCACTTGCTCTTCACTGAGGCACTTGCCTCGAGAGGCCTCTCAGTCCCACTTCAGATGAACAAAGTCACTGTCCTTCTGTCAAGCACTTACAGGCACCACAGCTCCCTAACTCCACTGATGGGGACTACTCAAATTGGGTAAACCTTGTAAATTGTCTCACTAGAGAGGCAGTGTCTTGGAGCCACTATCAAATCACATGACAGGAGTCAGATTAGATTAGATCACAGCTAAATCTGTCCCAGCATCCTGTCTGTTACAATGGTCGTTAGTGGATGCAAATGGAAAGCTTGTGAGAAACAAGGCAAGTCTAAAGTGATCTTGCACCAACCCAGTCCCCCCAGGAATTAGGGATTAGATGACTAATGTTCTCATAACAGGCTTTCACTGCACTGAGACCCACCTTTCCTACCTCTGTCTCTGCTTTGAAACTGTCACCCTGCAGTCAAGATGTTTGCAGAAAAATGCATCTGTAACGGGTTAAGATAGGAAAATTTCTCAGCCAAATTCCCCACATGTTGACAGAAATTAATGTTGAGATGACAGAAGACTTCAGCTGTAGGGAGGGGTTAAAACAAAGTTGAGGGCTTTACGAAGTCTTCATCCTTGGAACTCATAACCTGCCTTAAAAGCCCTCATTTGCTTCTTGACTGAACCCTGGATCTTGCACCTTCCTTAAAGCACTGACACAAGGTTGTTGGCTATTTGAGGACAGAGAGATATTCTTGATGCTCAGGTTTAGTTCTATTCTGTTTTTTTTTAAATAAAGTATTTAGCCTAGGCACAAGAAAGACAGTAGTACACTGCTCAGGCCACTCAGAGAATCAGATGTAGGTTCAGCTTACTTCAGACAGAAAAGGGGAATGAAACTGGGGCTTCTGAATTCTTTTTCTGTTCCAGTTTGCTGGGCTGATCCAGGAGGTCACAAGCATGCAGGGTTTTCCCAACTCAGACCACATGTTTGGGAGTAGATAGCACAATGTCCAGACAAGATCCTTCTCTTTCCAAAGACCAGAGCCAGGGAAGCTGGAAGAGGACATGTTGAGAAATTCCTTAAATACTCACAGAGTGCTCTTCTGTATATGGTGTCACGCAGAAAAACAAGTTGCTACTCTTGGCACTTTTTAATACATACCAAAATTCAGGTGGATCAAATTGTACTGTGTTAACAGCTGGGAGAATATAATGCTATGGCTTCAGAGTCAGGTATTCGAATGAAAAGACCTAATTTTACATGTAATTACCTCACTGTCAGTTTCTAGAACCTACCTGCCAATTAATCCCTAGTGTAGGAGGCCCTCATTTGAGAAATGGAGTGTGATCCTAGACAATTCCCCAAGCCATGTGTGTGCTCAGGGATGTCTCTGGTTTGTCTCTGTGTCCTTGTCAGGGAAAACATGCCCTGACTGTCCTGCAGACTCTGAGAGGCAGGAGCAGGTACAGCCCAGTCCTCCCAGAGCCTTCCCAAGGTCAGGATGCAGAGCCCCCGCGGCAGCCCTGACCTGTCTCACCACGGCACAGATACTCTGCTGTTCTGACAGCCTGGCAGTTCATCACCCAGATGAAAGCTCTGATCTCCCCCGTTTGTCAGCAGAGCTGTCACAGGTGAAATTTTGCAGATTTCCCAAGGTAGGTGAATTACAGAGTCAAATATGACTGGGGGGCAGAGAGGAGGGCAGGGAATGTACAGTTATTGAAGTCTTCAAGATGTCTTGGGCACGGTGCTTGGTGCTTCTGTCTGGCTCTTGCCCGTGACTACTGGAAGAGGCCTAAGGGACTGTTCCTGGAATCCTCCAGATTGTCAGGGACCTACTGCTCAGCCAATGGGCTACATACAGATTCCTCAGCTCTAGGAGGGAAAGATTTAAGCCCCGTATTGAGCCATCTTCTACACTTTCAGACTTCTAATGTTCATGTTAAGGAGGCCCTTCTGAGCCCTAAGCTTTTATTTTCTTATACACTCAATGTTAATTAGCTGTCCATAAAGTCTTACATTTTGAGCAGTGAGGAATCTTACAGGCATGGAAATTAGAATCCTGTATATCCTGCAGAGAGTCCTGATACAGGGCTCTGAATCTGCTGGCAATTCCAATGCTGTGTTTCAAAGCTCTCTTTCTGCCGGAGTGCAGAATGAGACTTAGTTTTTGAAGCTGAGTTGTCAGTAACACTGAAGAGTAGCTAGTCATGTTCTGGTTTATAGCAGACACTTGGAAACAGCCACAGACCAACAATCATTTGAAGAACTTCTCAAAAAACAAGCAGCAGACATCTTCAGAAAAGCCTAACTGTGACTGGGAGTGAAGGAAAGGGAAAGCTTACAGGTTTACCAAGCAGGAAAACTAGCTGCAGTAAAAGGAAGTGTAGTAGGCAGAACTGATCCATCTTTGTCTCTTAGGTATTCCCTAGTTAATCTCACTGCTATTCCAGTAAGAATTTGACAGTGCTCTACTTTCTCCGTAACTGGTCCAACATTTAGCAAATAAACAGCAAACACTGGTGAGTTTCATTACACAATACATTTTCTTCCCTTTCACGTTGGTTTTCAAGTAGATCAGTGGCATGCTGGAAGGGTGAAAACTCTCCCTGTCAGTCAACTTTGTATTTAATAAATCCTTTCTTTTCCTAAGTTCAGCTCATTCTGAACAGCTAATTTTGTGATGGCCTGAGGATGCAAGGAGGTCAATACTCTTTGCAGGGAATCAGGGGTCAAAATCTGCTACTTGCACACTGAGTACTTCCATCTTCTGTGATATAACGTACACTGCATCTACTTGTATGATTCTAGCAGCCTTAGTCCCCTCTTTCTGGTCTCTCCAACGTCCATGATACAACACAGTTGTGATGAAAAAAGTGGTGAAAGTGATCAAAATAGGTAATTTGGAAGCCTGTGCCAAATGTCAGTGCAGGAACTGCCTCAAGTAACTGAGCCACAATTTTAACTCTATGAAACAATTTAGTTCTAACAGATCTACTGCCCCAAGCTTTCCTAGGTGGACCTGTGTTGCTGTGTATGTATGCATTTTATAGCTTTGGCCAGTCAAGTATGGAAGGTACAGGGCTTCTTTCCATGCAGTTCTGGGCTCTGACACTTACCCAGTCACCAACTCCCTGAGAGCAGAGCAGGATATTCCCAAAGATAACTCCAGTACACCATTCACAGCATTTATATGGAAATGATCTCTACCTAGTCAAAGTGTCTTCAAAGGAAAATAAAGCAGAACAGAAGTAGCTCAGGTTCGTATCGTGTGCTGCTCTGAATAATGAGGAAAAGATGATGTAAAATGTGCAACCACTATTTTTTTTCCAAATGTATTTATCTATTCTGTATTTGGAATGAACTGCCCAACTGAAATATCTCTAAATGGCAGCAGAACTGTTTGAAGATTAGGAGCACTCCAGAGATGAGATTTCCCCGGTGTCCCCCACATGGGCCTATGATGAATCCCCATCATCAAAATAAACACACTTTTCTACTAAACACTGTTTTATATATAAAAGAATTGGCATAGACAAATAACTTGTAGTTTATGTAAGCCAAGATTCTCTTACAGGCCCAGTACCAACTGCTATAGATGAAGGTGAAACAAAATAAAAATTGATAGGACAACTTGCCCCAAGGAGAATTCTTCCTAATTGTGAAAAGTTAGAGAGTGGCTGAAAGACGAGTTCAGACAGTACAAAAGGAAAGAGATATCAAAAAAGGACATATACATTCATTCAGGGAGAGTTTTGCCAGTTATACAACCTTGCATAAGCTAAGCTGGTTTATCTCCACACAAAGTTTCATGTACATTGGCTTTTTATAGACATGGGAGGAAACAATCTCCTTGGTCGTGCCAGGACACCACAGAGGGTAGCTTTCTCCCAGCATCCATGTAACCCTGGAGCTGCTGTGCAGGGTGAACGCTTCGTGGAGCACTCCCAGTTTCCCAGCACAGCCCATCAGGAGGGTCACAGTGGAGCTATGGTGCATCTGGAAGGGGTGTCTGGTTTCTGAGGCGAGGGGCAGAAGCGGGACCCCAAGGGAAGGCTCTGTCCCTGACCCCCTTTGCCCTCCCTTGTTCTGATCTTTATTGGGCCGTCTGCCTCGTAGCATCAAAGGCAAAAGCAGGCCCGTGATTTGTCCTACAACAGCTCTATAAAAAACATAATTGCCCAATAACCCTCTGTCTGCAAACCAAACCATCTTCCTGTTTCTTCTCTCATAAAGAATATTTGACAAGCCTGCTCCATCAGCTTATAAAAACCTAGAAATAGCTACCTTCCCTAGAAAGAAACTTTACAGAAAAACAGAATAGAAACTCATTTACTTATATATATATATATATAGTATGTGTATACAAGTAAATGCACTAAGACTTCCACAGCAAGTAAAATACATAAATCATTTAAAACAGCCAAGTATTGGCATGACAAGCAGAGGAAGTATTCCTTCCTAAAATAAGGATGTAGCCCTACATAGTGAATTTATAGTGTCAGAAATGTTCTGCACAAAACTGAAGAAAAGTGAGGTGGGGGGTGTGTTGCTGAACTAAACGGGGAGTGATCCCAAAATGATGCAGTAAGAATTATCCTCAATATCATCACATTATTGTGAAGCTGGATATGAGCAGAGACAATTTAGAATTATTTTTTTCCTCTTTCTCTCTTAGATCTTGTTTTCCCACATAACATTGGTGCAAGACTCACCAATAAAAATGATTCTTCAGCCTTCCTTTCAGTAAGTATACAGATGTAAATTGTCCAGTCACCTTCTGGTTAGTGTAGGGAGTAGCTCATTCAGGTGACATTCTGTCCTCAAGCATCCTTGAGAAAATACAGAGAAACTTCAAATTAAATTGCTATACTTAAGCTTTAAATCTAGACCATTTTGTGCTTCAGCCACTAAAAAGCTGTTTGAAGTAATCCTTTGAATAATGTTGCTCTGATGTTTTTAAAAGATCAGTTATCGAACAACTTGTCTGACTGTCACAGGTTTCATTTGAAATATTGGACATAGATATACAATTAATTTGATTTGTGGTGCTGAGATTTACACTCCTAGCAAATGTAGGAATACTGCATTTTAATTTACTTTCAATACAAAATAGTTGCTTTGATATGCCTGAGAACAAACGCCTTGGGATCTGTTCCTCCCAAATGACGTCAAATAAGAATTCCTCTATTAACATCAGTGGATGAAGGATCAGGTCTTCAAAACCAAAGAATTTATGACTCCTGCTGTGGGCCAAATCTTGAAGTGCTTACTTTATTACACATGCAAGATTTGAAATCAGTGAAGACAAAATGAGAAAGGTGATGCCAAAGCTAAGGGAAGGGTCCTGATTTCAGATTCCACTGCTTTAAATCCAGGGATGTTTCAGAATGCTCCAATTTCACACCAGTGTTTTGTGTAAGCAAAACCACCTGAAATCTGGAACAGGGGTAAAACCACAAACTCCAAGTGGCCCTTGCAGATAAGGCCACTCTGAGTAGACGTATACATAGTTAGGATGTTGAATAATGCCTGTAATTTAAAAGTTTCAAATAATACAATAATTTCATTCATGGTACATAGGACGCCTCTTCAGGTGTGTTTCCTAGCTTTTTTCAGTCTCATACAGGAATGAAATATTTCTTTTCCATTCAGCTGGTTGTGCTCTGGTTTGTATTCACATAACTAATTGTCTCTGTGGGACTGAATCCTGATTACAATTATCTGTCTCCAGAATTTTATACAGCTGTCAGTCGTTGCTGGCTAACAGTCTGCTTCCAACATCCAGTCTCTTGGTTTCTTATTGTGCACTGGTTCATCTCTCTTCAGGGTCCTCCTGAGGTTAGACAATCGAGTTGTCAAAAAAGAACCGTTTTCCAAGCCTTCTCTACTTTTTCTGCATTCTTTCTGTTCAACACAAGGTCATTGTCACAGGGGACTGAGCCCTGCACTTCCCAGCAGATTCTACTGCATCTTTTCAGTAGTTACACTTCAGAAGTATTTTCTGCTCCCTCTCCAGGCTCTTTCCTTCCCCTTGTACCTAGTGGAGAAGCAACCTCTCTGCAACTTTTCACACATTGGAAAGAATTAATGTCCCAAGCAGCTACATTCAGAGTGACCTGCCTGGTGTGGACCTGTGGCTCAAGGCAATCCAGTTGGCTTGTCTTACAATGTGAGATGATGCAGGAGTCCTACCTGTTGGCTCAAACACTGTAAGGCCAGGCTTAAAAGAACCTAAAGTCAGTGTCTGCCTCTTTCTAGTGATGTTTCAACTCTTCTCTCAAATCTTCTTAGTCCTCCCGCCCTCTTAGTTCAGCTAGGTGGTGAACACAAATATTCCTGGAACACTTTCAGCAGTAATGCACAAACACTGAGAGAATCCTGAGCCCATCCTATAATGGCAAGATGGCATTTTTGTTCAATGAAGATTTCAGGCAGAATCTCACATACAACTCACCCAGAACAGTGGACAGCGAGTGACCAGTCACATATCTTGGTCATCTCAGTCTTATTCTACCTACTTCCCAAGCTGGGAATTCTCCTTCCTTGTGTCTCCAGTAGACTTCTGTTCAGCAGCCTCCTCCTCCCAGCCAGTTTGTCTCAGGGACTCCCTAGTGACTTATTCTCCCCTCTGCTGAGGAAAGCTCTCAGCAGAGGCTGTGCCCATCTCGGAGCCATGCCAACACAGATGCCTCCACCTGGGGGAAGCAGAGAACCACACGGAGCTCCTTGCTTTTGGAAGGTTCCCGAGTACTCTCCTGCTACAGGTAGCTCCTTAATATGCGAAACTCCAGGCTTAAAAGTTGTGCCAGGTCCAACACCAGTACCGAGCAACCAGAACTTGGACCAAAACCCTATAAAGGAGGGAGTTTTCACACAAAAGAGGTACTGGGTTGGCTGGTGCCCTCATAACTCCAATCTATCAATTTTGAGGGTTTCTCCCAAGGAAGAACTGGACCCAAAGGTGGGGTTTCACCTGTAGCTTTGGGACTGAAGCAACACAGGGAGGTTACAAAAAGCAAATGACATGATATTGTACAGCATCATTGCTCCTGAAGTTGGCAGGTTAAGCTTGTCTGGGCCACCAGGCTGTAATGCTGTAAGTGTATGAAGGTTGTTACACACACTATAATTACTACAGTAATAATTCTGAATTCTGTAGTATTGAAGAAGAAACTGTACACCATTTGTGAGGATACATACACTTAGTATGCAGTATTTATGTAGTATATTCTACTGACTTCTACGAGAAAAGCAGAAAGGTGTTGGACACAGCACTTAGCATGGCAGACTGAATTTTGAGCAAAAAAAAAAAAGAAGTGAAAGCCTGCTCTTAAAAAAATGAATCGATGTGTCAGTAGTGAAAAAAAGTCCATGCTGAGCAGCAGGAACCTATTGTATTTACAGTCTCCTCCATAGATGCTGGTATGGTAAAAAAATAACTTGTCTTGAAACATTAAAAAAACAGAGTTGGCCATTGTGATACTGAGATCTGTGGTCCTTTGCCTTCAAGCCCAGAATTTAACTTCGAGCCTCCCTGCTCAGCAACTGTTCACAAAGTTGTTTAAAATGAAGGTCTCAGTCCTGCTTAGCAAATCTGCATGGTATAAAGTTGAGCTAAACCAGAGCCTTGTTAAACAAAATAGGGCTCAGTGCTGGCTTGGCAGTTTGTTCCTGCTGTACAGAACTGAGATTCAAAGTAGAAGCTGATTAAAAAAATTGTGGAAGAACAAAACTTTCCTCTTGTTCCATCACTCTGGCTCTTAGACATATTGAAAAATAAACAGCCAGCAACTTTTACAGCAGCAAGACTTGGAGTGTGCTACTGGGAAACCCACTAAATCTTTAAAGGAGGTACCTCTGGAAATATTTTATAGACACTCATCTCCCCAGCAGGAAAGCTCGTGCTGGAAAGAGACATCTTTAACAAATAAATAATAGTTTATTAAGTCACTTGTCTCCACAGCAGGAAATAAACTGGGGGGTGGGAAGGAGGGTGGTGGGTGACAAAAGAAGGGAAACAAAAAATGTTACCCTTGCAACCCCTCTGTTCCAACAGAGCTGTATTTATTTAAAACACTCTTCTCCTAAGACAGATGGAAAAAATAATTAACCCAGCCACCCACCCCTTTTATTAAACTCCTTTGTGACCACCAGGGATACGATTAACATGGCCACCATAAAAACCCAGTCCCCTACCCTCAAAATAAAGAGAAAAACACAAGTAAGAGTGAGACACCGTGCAGGGCAGGAAGTAAATTAAGAACCTGCCTTTAGGGCAGTGAAATATTTTTCCGAGTACCTGCTGGAAAATTTGACAGAATCATAGTGAAGGGGTAAGCATTCAGTTTATCTCAGTATGACCTTGAGGACTCACTTCTGTGGGAGTCTTCCTCAGGCAACCAATTTGTGTGGAAACTGTGTGGAAGTGCCATCACTCAACAGCAGAGTAGGGACAGAGGATGCAGTGCTACTTGTGAGGACAGAAGGGCAATTTACAAGTTGTCCCAAGCTTTCCCAGTTTTGAAGCTTGCGCAAATCCTCTGATGTTCCGTGTGCAATCCCAGAAATTCTTGGGGTGCTAGGTAGCTATCTAAATTTTTTATTCACTGGAGTTTTCTATCATCTTCCTATTGCTGCTTCAAGGCATTCTGTGCCTATGGAAGGCCAGGCCAGATTTCCCCAGGAAAAGCTGTCTTCATTTATACAGTTGAAGTCTGGATTTCTCCAGTTGTTTACACAGCACCATGGCCAATCCAGGTACACGGATCCCAAGCAGCAGATTTTTCTCCCTCTCTACTATTGCCTTTTATAGTCACCTATACCTCAGTTTCCAGTTCAAATTAGCCCCGTGTACAGAAGATCAAAGATGCTCAGGTCGAACAACCTTCATCCCTTTCTGATGATTCTTCTGGGATCTCCTGAGCTCCACAACCCTCCATGTCATGAGAATCATATGAAAAACAGATCTTAAACCTATCTGTGGCTATTCACGTGTTCTCATGGGCCAAGTGGTTACAAAACCAGATGAAAACAAATTAACAGAAGGCTATAGTAGGCTTTGTGTACTTGAGTCTGAAGTTACAGGAGTCCATAGTGGGGGCATCGCCACACTGAGATACTGACTTCCCTGTATTATTCCCATGTTATCTTTAGCAATAAACTTACCCTTTCTGAACATGTCTATACTGACATTCACTCCTGACTGCAGCACTTCATTTGTTAGGATTACCCCAGGCAAGAGGAGATCAGCCAGAATCACAGTGTAGAATAGGCTTTTCATCATAGCAGCCTGACTAAAAAAGGTTATGTATTGTGTCTACCAGCGCATACTGGTGATGAGAAGCCATGCCAAATGTGGCAGCCTAGGACTAGAAGCTGCCAGGGTAAAATGATAGTCATCTCCACGGTGTAAGATCTGTCAGCTTCCCAAAGCAAAGATTTCCATTCTGTGATTGCCAAGGAAGCTCCTTGCATGCTGCCATCATTATATAAGGAAGCACTGAAAACATTCTGAATATCTTGTGAGAACACATTCAAAGAAAATACTCCTCAATACATTTGATTTCAAGCTGACTTGGGAAGCCTTTTGCTCACCTTCTATTAACCACAGCCCTGAGTGTTCTGCTTTTTATCCCTCAGGAAAAACTGGAGGCCTGCAGGCTTAGTCAGAACCTGTTCCTATAGAACATTATAGAACCCCTGTGCTGTGGTAGATGGTGACAGTGGGAGGGTAAGTGGTACCAGCTCAAGTACAGGATGAACAAACTCACTTGTTGCATGGACAAAAGGTCTGCACTGAGCTGTCCCAGTAACAATTGTTTACATTGTTCTGTAAATACAGAAAAAAGATACCTGGAGTGCAGGTAAAAGGAACATATAACCCATACTGATAATATGGACTGGAGTAGATGTTCTCATTTTAATAACAGCCTGTTAAAAAAAGAGTAATATTAGCACTGTATAGGTCAAAGTCTCTCCAGATCCCTTGGCAGAGTGAAGTTTTACTTAGTAAATGGTTTCAAAATACAAGATTGAGTAGGAACAGTGGGATGGGGAAGAGGTAACTACGATACTATCCATTTAGGGCAAGAGTAATCAAAATCAGAAAATTATACCTAATATTTGCTAGTCTCTCATTTCTTAGAGAAGCCAAACACTACAGTACCTGCTGTTACAGATAATGGGGGGTTGATAACTAGGCTATTGTATGTGATTGCAGATTTTAGGGAATGTTAGACTAGCACAGTGTGGTTCAGCAAAAGGGCACTGAGTCAGGAAGCTGCATTTACTGCTAGCTCTGCCACTGGAGTGTTTTGAGTAAATAATTTTGTTCCTATCCGTGAAATGATAAGGACAAATGTGCTTTCTTTATAAGACATATATTGTCATGAATGGATAAGAAGTGTTAGAATGAAAAACAAATGTTATTGGATAGCTGAGACTCGACTTAAAGCATTACTGGAAGGTACAGTCTAGTTGGAAGCGGGAATATTCTAACTGAGCTGGATGTGGAAATCTCACAAAAGTATTTTTCATGACTATGTGGAGATGACAGAATCATAACTTTAATGTCCTGTCTGGATGGCTTTTATACAGCAACATGCATCCTGTTTGGCAGAGCTTAGGATATCTTCATACAAGTATTTTAATGCCTAGCTGCTACTTATTTAACAACTTTAGAAATAGTTTTAGTTTATATAAATTTTATCATATTCTCAGGAGGGATCAGAAGTCAACACCCGAGCCTTGGGATCCAAGGGAGGGACTGACCTTGCCAGATTTTCACCTTCTGGTTATTGGCAGCCCAAGTATTTCTTTCCTGCTGCTCTGACAACCAATCTGTTTGTCTGGCAAGCAGTCATGAAACAGTTGATGTGGGTTGGCCCTGCTCACTGGCATTTCAGCATCACTTGGTAGCATTCATCTGCTGCTTGTGGAGACGGATCTCAAAAGAGAGATTTTGAAGGGTTTAACCAATTTCCTGAGTTCTGCCCATCAGCAGTGTCTTCATTTCCTGCCACTTTATAAAACAGGCTCAAGTTACAGTTACAGACTTGTTTTGGGTTATTCTAAGTAACTCCACTGAGCTGCTTCAAGTTTATACTCATGTGGGATCCTGCTGCAAAGACCATGGGGATTGATGGGAATCTTCAGTAGACTTTTTATCAGCCTTGATTCTTCATTCTTCAAACCTATCAAAATTTTACCATTCACTTGAACAGAAGCAGGAATAAATGCCTAAATAAGTGGTAGTTAATCCCTCACCATGTAAATTGTTCATGGATCGGAAAAAGTAACAAAGCGGTTAAAAAACTAGTCTGAATCCTGTACTGAATGAATGCCATACATTTTGCATGTAAGTAATTTCATCTAATATTTAACTAAGAACTAATGGGTGCTGCTCTATTGTTTTCTTCTGAAAGAAATCAATTTCTTAGCTGTATGGCAGTATTGTATGGAAAGGGATTACTGTGTACATAAAGACTTTCAGTATTTGGCTCCTACCTAGGTGTTTCTGGTAGAGTTTAGCTTCTGTGGGACAAAACTTTGCCTCATTAAAATGTTAAAGTTTCAGGACTGTGAAATAAGCTCATACTAGTTGTAGCTTGGAGGGGTATAAGGGACTGGACTGGGGATGCTAAGAAAAGCTGAACTGCATTAGGTACATTGATTGCTCTGGGTTTTTTACATTTAAAACGGGTTTGTTTATTGACATGATTTCCCTGACAACTCTGTCTCACTGATACCCAGATCCATGGTCTATTCATGCACAGGACATTGGATTAAAGGCATCATCTCATGTGACAATTAGAAGGGTTTTTTTAGAGAAAGTGGGGTTTGTGGTTTTTTTCCCTGTTATCTGGCAGAAGAATAATGAAATAATGAAAGCAGATAATCAAAACCAGCACAAACTATGAGTAATGCAGAATCACAGGTGATACTGGGAGATTAGAGGGGGAAGAACTACTCAGCATTGACCACCTTCAGTAAGAGAAGGTAGAGTTGCTGTGTTGTCACACACAAAGTTGCCTGAGCTGGTCTTTAATTACTGAGAGGTAACAAACTGCGTAAGAGCACATCTAATAAGATTTCATGGGACACAAAGTTTAGGTTTAAGTTTTTAAAAGCAGGTGATTACAAAACTGAAATTCTCCACCGTATTTACATTTTCATTTCAAATAAAATAGTATGTTCCTGAGTGCTTAACTTCTGTACCACAGTAAAGTGGGTTTGCTCGTACTTGGGCAAGTTTAATACATTTCAGTGCTGTCACTGTCTCAACTAATATATATAATTTTGCTGTTGAGTTTAGCCCACTTTTGACAGGCAATTCAAAGAAATGGCTCAATTGTGTCAGGAGGAAAATCCTTCTAGGAACTGACATTGAACCAAAATTTCCTGCTCAAGTCAACCAACCATTTGTCTTCAATTACTGATAGCTTTTCACAACATAACTAACTTGAATTGAACATTATTTTCTGTTCATTTTTTGTATCTCCTCTTGTAATGATATCAAAGCTGAGGATGCTGGGAACCTGGTTTGCTTAGAGAGAATGAGACAAGCACAAATGTGTGCTTTGGCATGAAGATTCCAGGTCTCAAGGAAAACAAAAGTGTTAGAAAGCAGGAAATCCTGATCCTGGAAGAAAATTATGTACTTCTGAAAACTTGGGGCAAATTTAATGAGCTGGCACAAGAGGACAAAAAAAAAATTTGCCTATGCTTTCAAAATACTGTGCATGGTCAGTTGTTCTAAAAAACAGTCAAGAGTTACTGTGATTAATCAATGCTGTTGTGCCATTTGACTGAAAATGCATTATCTGGCAAATGAATGAGGATTTCAGGCAGACCAGCCTAATTAGACAGAATATCTATTTATGTAGCCATCTCCTTTATACCATAATAATAAACAGTAATAATAAATAATATGTGAAAATGGATTCTAGGAACCTGATCAAATATGCACTTAGTTCAACACACTCTTTCCACTGGCCTCAGTGCCGACCATTGTTCACGCTGGAATGCTGAAGAGTATTGAAATGAAAAGATTTAGTAAAAAAGATAGGAATTTGTCATTGGAGAGGATGTATCCAACACACAGAAATCCTAAAATTCTGCAAGGCACTAAGTATGGTTAATACGCTCCTCCTTTTACTATCTGTCTAGTTTAAATTGCTGCAACTCTGATTAACAGAAGCACTTAACCCTGTGTTTGACTCCAAGAAAAATCCTAGAACACACTACAAGTCAGATTAGGTGTATGCTAAAATGCTTTTGCAGATTCAAATTATTAAGCATCAAAATCATTACATTAACAGACACCTAAATGCAAAGAGACACTATAAAATTAGGTACTTCTCTGTATTTGTTTTCCAAACAAGTATCATGGACAAGGAACATCAAAACTGAAAAATCAAGTGCTCAGTTTGGGAAACAAATCAAAGCTGCTCATGTACAACCGCACCTCTATCAGTGTACCCAGCCCCAGCCGTGTGTATGACAAAGGAGATACCAGACACAGGCATTACGTGCTGGGCCTTTTTGCCACTCCTAGTTCAAGCAAATATCTTTAAAAAGAATAAGAAAAACTCAAAGGAAGTTTTGTCTGGATTAAGAACGTGGGAAAAAAAAGGGCAAGGAAATTAGAACAAAGTGAAGCTCACAGCCTTAGTGAAGACAGTTTATACAAAGTCTTTTTGCAACTGAATAATTTGGCTTTTGCAGCAGTCTGATTCTCTGACAGAATGATCAGCAATCTTTCCTCAATCACTGTCTGTAAAATAATAAAACCTATTATCTCCTGATTTAGATATGTAGATGTTACACTGTGTCTTGGCATATTACTGTGAAAACCGTCCAAGAAAATCACTGCAGCAATTTTCTTAGTCCAAGAGCAAGCTACATGCTCAGATCTGGTTTGTTTTTTTTTTTTCTTTAAAGCAGTATGGATAATGGAAGATAGATGATTCTGATTGGGTTCATAATAACAATAGGCAGCTCTTTACAAAACTCTCAAGGCTTATCTTGAGAGAAATCCCAGCATCCACACACCAGTTGATGCTCCTACTCCTGTTTTTGTCAAGTGTCTGAAATTGCAGCTTCTACTGAATTGAGTTATTTAATCATTGTCATGAAATGGACATAAGAATGAGTCAAATACGCGATTTATTTCTCCACAAAATTCCTAAAAGGACTTGTAATTTAGTTGCACTGAAAATGTGGAAATGGACAAGGTTAACAGGAAGAAACAGTAAAGGAAAAAAGGAATGAAAAGGCTATAGCTGCAACATTTTGTGAAAAGATGTTGCTTTGGTTGCTAGAACCGTAAGAAGCATGATGTGATAGCAGGTTTATTCATTTCTAATTACAGACATGGCTTCATCTGCAAGTCTTCCTCCCCCTCCTCTAACTGCCCCCCTCCTTTTTCCTCCCGTCCCCTGGGGCAGCACTGTGGTGGGGCTCAATCACTCTTTTATTAGTTGTGATATACTGTGGCTAATTCCCTTAATCTGGACCTTGCTTTCCTATAAAGCCCAGACCTCAGGTATTGAATTTCCCTGATCAAAGTGCAACCAGTGTGGGACACAGCAATCTCCACTAAACAGGGGAGCTTGGGAAAGCTCGTAAATGGAGTCAAAGAAATACACACACACAACGCACTCACAAGATGGTGCAATCAATTGGTAGAACAATCACGTGTGAAATATTACTAGCTCCTTAAAGTGCTGGTTCTGGGATTTACTGCAGTGTATTAATCTGCTATGCTTAATGCATTGACCTTTCACCCCCAGCAATTCAGTAGACAGGGCTTGAATTGCCAGGAGCTGATACAATGGATTAGGAGCAGAAAGACCTCACCACACTCAAGTGCCACGGCAGCTCTAAGCCATACCACCAGTAACTTCTCCATCTTTCCTAACAGATACTGCCAGACAATGTGGCTACCACAGAAAGGACTGTATTGACAGCAGAATTTCTGGAAGGGGAGATAGTGGAAATAAGGCTTGTTATAAAACAATAGAGAAGGGCAGTCTTGTGACTGAGTCACAAGACAGGGATTTAGAAGAATTGGTTTTATTCCATGCAGTCGTTCTCTCCTTGTGTGCGACCTTAGGCAAGACAATTCACTTCTTAGGGTCGTGTCTTTCCTATCTGTAAATCTGGGATAACAGCACTTCTCTGATTTTCTCAGGGGCAGCACAGAGGCTTTGCTCACTGACATTTTAAAGGCACTTTAGGATCACAGGATTAAAGGTGTTATATGTTCATGCAAAATAGTATGATACTCTGTACACTGAATACCCGTCTGGATGGAGAAGAGAATGAAGAGAACCTCCCTTCCTATGTAGACCAGGAAACTCAACCATTAATCTAACAGCTTTCTCTTCAGAGTGCTGTGTTGAACCAAAAAGTTAAATCAGATCTAAAAATAAGTGCTATGCAGACTTGGAGAAATGTGTACAAATAAATGACATGGAGAGCAATGCACATCTGTAATGATGAGATTACCACATGTTCTTTTCCTGCTTCCTTGGTCACCCAAAATCTCAATATTTCATGCACAGAAAACCCTTTGGAATTGCATTTCCAACGTTAACTCTTCAATGTCATCTTTATTCCATATAATTAAACAAACAGTGCTACTGAATTTGAGAGGAGTGTCCAAAAACCTCATAAAGGAGATTATTCTAAGTAATTGCTATCAAATGCCATTAAATTCTGAATAGCGTTAAGCCCCCTCCACCGGCCTGCACAGGCACTCTCATTTAGGATTAAAGGAACCTTTATTTGATTTGTTTTACTTCAATACAAAATAAATTAGGTTGACCTGAATTAAGGCCTCTTTGATACTCAGGAAGAGTGTCTACACAGGGATTTACTATGCTTTAATTTGTCCACTTCAAAAGTTAATTTGGATATTTTTTTCCCAACATGCTCTGAAACTACCCCAGAGTACATGTGTCATATTTATAAAATGGCCGAGAAATTCAAGCCCAGGGCTCAGTGAATATACATTCAGAATTTACCATTTCAGTGAGCATATTGGCACTGCTGGGTACTCCTCAGAACTGGAATATACTTAAATGATAAAAAATGGCGAGATTCACCTCACCAAACTTTGGTTGTCCAAAGTGAGGTCTCTAAGTTTGCTACATCTCCTAACTCCACAGAAAGATGTGCAAACCTAGAGGATGACAAAGCCATCGTGGTAGGCATCTCTGAGGCTGCTGTTAAAGGGCTGCTGTAAGTCCACATTAAGGGGAGGCTGTCCCCAAAAGTTCACCTCATATTCCCCTGTCCTTAGCTGCATGTTTCCCCATGCCTCGTGTGCCAGCAAGCATTCATACAGCGGTGGAACAAATCGAATCAGAAAAGTGATCCAACCCAAACCAACTCTGAACAATACCAACAATGAGAAGCCAGAGAAAAACATGAGTTATGCATCTTGACTTAAGCTGGCTTAATTTTGATTGTGTGACCGTATCCGAAAAAAAAAGCAGGATGAACTCTTTTCCAGAGATATTTCTTTCAGTCTACCAATTAAATGGGCTTTGTAAGTTAATTTATAGCAAACACCTAACTGAAGACAACTGAGGAGAAAGAAACTTAGCCCCAAGAAATCATACTTGTGCCAGCTCCTATGAATGGAAGTATGTCTGAGTTTCTGAGCAGTATCTATACCTCGGAACTTGTGGTTAAGTGTCTTTCCATCAATTTTTCACAGTAAGCTTTGGCAAAGACAGTTGAAAACTCTTTTAAGTGGACAATTAATAGTACCTTAAAGGTACCTGGTTTTCAGAAAATGCTGGGAGCCAGTCCTGTGAAAACCATCACTCAAGTAGGGCACTCAGAACCGCTAACCAGTTTTGGTCTCTTGGCCCTATCTAAAAAGAGTAGAGTTCACATAAATTAACTTTTAAAACAAATCAATACACATCTATTTTAATCCAGCCATGTGCACATCAAGAAATAATTTTTTTAAGTGTGGCACTGCTGATCCTGTTACACATGGATCAGACAACACATCGTGAGTTTCAAGAATATCTTGACTTGTGGTCAAAAGGCCTGAGTGCTCAACTTGAACAGCTTGGAAACCAGAGCCCCTCAAATCATAATGCAAGGATTTGGGAGTAGCAAAGGGCAGAAGAGATGAATAGTGTAAGAGCTGAGAATGGATCTGAACAGAAGGGATGTCACAGGGCCACAAAGGACAGTTGGGACATTTCTTTGCCCTGGTGGGTTTGTGGGCCCTGCTGCTCACTGCCTGACATCAGCCACTTGGAATGCCAGTAATATAACACCCCTGTGACACTCGTGCTCCTGCCGTACCGTTTTATTGCCCTGCTTCCACTCTCTCTGGTTTATATCGGATTGTGTTTTCCAAAGACAGGCAATAAAGAGGGGAGGAGGGGAAGGGGGATTTATAGCCTGCTAAACTAAACTTCCCGGGGCTTGCTGTCCTCTGTCCCAGCCCTCCTCTTGCTGCCCTGACTGGTCTGGAGGAACAGTGCTTATAGCAAGGTCTCGGGGTGTGAAGGACAAGGCTTGTCAGAGACTACTTGGGCTCTCTTCTTGGGAGGTCAGGGAGCACACCCCGGTCTCCCACCAGCTCCGTTCCCTCCGTCCCAGGCACTGTGCCCTGCTGCCATGGAAAAGCATGGCTGTGCTGTCGCATGCTAATAGTCTTGAGACCAATCTTGATTTGCACACTTAAGAGTTTGCCACATAAGTCTCTCTGTGGAAGGACTGTGGAGCAGCTAAAGGCTTAAAAAAATCTTAATGGCTTAAAAAAACCTTAATGCAGGCATCTTTAGTACTTCTGCTTCTGAGAAACAAGTGTCAAGGTCTCTGTCTCAGCTGATTTAATGTAAAGGTTTGGCTTGCTATATGCACGATTTCAAGTGCTGTATGATAGTATGATGTGGTTTGGGATCTCTATAATACACACTTAACTAAGCTGAGAGCTTTTAGAACATGAAGATGAGGACCTCCAAAACAGCACTATGCCACTCCATAGTCTTTAAGGTGTCTGAGGTGAGGATATGGAGCTGGAAACAGTTGCAACTGCAGTTCTCTGCAAGAGGGAGCTAGAATCCTGAAAGGCTGCCATTTAGACATACCTGCTTTGTGACAGGCACAACAACAGCACCATGTGATTATGACATTCTCTATAAACATGGGAGGTAGGACAGAGGATATGGGGGTGGATTTGGGACAGGGAGAACCATTTCTACACAGCAAATACATGGTGAAATGCTCATAAAAGGCGTAAGTCTCTAAAAAAATGCATCTGAGATGAAAATCCCACTCAGTGGAACACTCAAACTCCTGTGCTATTCAGAGTTTTTAAAACATCCAGTCTTTGCCAGTATTTCCCGGGAAATGGGATAAATAGATGGCATTCTTCCCTACTGGATTTTCAGTGTGGTGTGGTATAGGACAGAGAGAGAATGAGAGCAAATAACTTTGTGTCTCAAGTCACTGCACTCAGTTAACTGCGGCAGATGGGTGGGGAGGTGGACGAACACCAGTAAAATGCAAGCACATGCACCATGTAAGCAGTGAAATTACAGTGTGGTCTGCTGTGATAAAACTGTCAAGTGTCTCTGAACTGCCTGTCATTGACAGAAATTTTAAACCAGCTCTTACTAATGTGATGTCACAGGGCCAGGTGCTCCTCTCTGCTCTCTCCTTCACTGCTTCCGGCTCACTTCTACCTTTGGCAGCTGCCCTGGCCATGGTGGGCAAGGTGAACACACTAGGCAGTGGAAGGGATTGCCTCAGCTTCTCTGGGGAGTGGAATGAGTAGGATGGGATGAAATGCAGAATGGTAAGTGCAATCTGCAAGGAACTTGTGAAACCACGATGTTCAAATTGTTTTAAGACAGCGCTGAACAAATGACAAGAGATACTGCACTGTGGGGAAACACTCAGCAATGGCAGAGATGAGTGGTGTAATGGGACTTCTGAATGTACACTTCTCTGATTGAGAGCCTGCATGTCACAGTTTCTCAGTCCAGTTCAGCTGCACACCACAGGACATGCCAAATGATACCAATCAAAAGCCACCCACCATTTAGGTTAGCAAGTGTTTTTCTTTTTTAATTTTCTCTCATGAACCAAGATGGTGTTGTGTTCTTTAGTAGAACATGTGAAAAAAAGAAAAAGGGACACTGGCCACCTCTCCCATTGCACTTGTAAGCTAAACCTGGTTTTTCTCACAAAAAGCAGAAAAATGGCTCCAACTTCAGGACCTTTTCATTTTCTTCTTTGTTTTGTCCAGAGGTAGCAACTCCTGAAAACAGTTTCCGTATAGTCTTGGGAGTAAAACACTATTCAGGGCAGGTTCTTGTGTTTTTATACTTTGTTATTATCCATTGGAAGGAGAAAAAACCATAATGGGGCAGAGGGAGAAGGCAATCCTGATGTATAGAAAGCATCCACCACATGCAGAGAAATACCTCATCCCTTCTCTAGCTGTAGGGACAAGATCCTTTGTATACTGTGCACTCAGAATTTATTTACACCTCTACTACATATACGTTGTATGTCTTTAGAAACTGGAACCTAATCAATATTAATAATATTCCAATTATTATTTAAATAATAAAATTCCAGCTTCACAAAGTCTCAGGGAATGCAACCCTGCTATTCACTGTGGTGCATCACACAGATGCGCAAGGCTTGAAGCTGCAGCCAAAATTTGTAAAAATTCACTGAAACGCAGGCTGAGTATTAGAACAGGGTTTACCTTTTGCTGCAATGACAGGGCATGTTAAAGGCAAAAGTGTTTCTAGAGACAATTTCCGTATTACAGACTGATAAGCAAAGACCACATCAGAATAATTAAATCCAACTTCTTTAAAGAGAGAGCCAGCATAAACTGGCTGAGGACTCATTTTCACCTGGTAGTTCCTGGAAAATCAACTGCTCTGGACACTTCTAAATAAACTGGCATTACTCATCCATAACACATCTATTCGTATCTTCGTAAATTTTCCCTGTTCAGAGCAAGAGATAAAGGCACCATTTACACTCCAGAATTACAGATTAAGTCTAAGTGGAAGTTATATTTGCTTGTCCTTCACTGATATCTACTTTGCTGTTTGTGAGTGAGAATGAAAGTGTTCTTGTGGGGTTTTTTTTGTCAGGGAAGTTTCACATTAAACTTCCTCTGTATTCTGAAATATTTAACACAACCCTCTGCAAAGACTCTTGACAAAAACACTGCTCATTAAACAGTTACAGAATCTCAACCAATCTTGAATGCTGCCACGGTTTCCAGTCTGGCAATGCACAAGTTAGAGCAGTATGTCCTGCCAGGTTTTCAGTATGTTCATCTGATACAAACATCTCTCCCACCTTCATGCTTTTATTTCCTGCTTGCCCCGCATTGTATCTAATGCATTTAACAATTGCTTCATCTGAAGTATTTCTAGTGAAATAAAAACAAATCCTGGACTCCTTCCTCTTCTATTTCTACTGCTTTATTAACCCAAGGTGATTTAGGATGTCCTTGAGCCTTACAGCAATTGAAATTTATTTTGGGAGCCGTGTGCTTAGGGACATGTGGAAGAGGTTATTTATTCCAAAGAGCCATCCAGCAGTGATGATGTCACCAGCAAAACACCGTGCCGGCTCCGCTGGTTTGCTACCAAAGCACTGCCTCGAGTTTCCTGTATGTGGGGGCACTTGCTGATATACAGGGTGCCTGTATATAACTGGCATATAGATTGTTTATTTTGTTAGAAATACTTAAAATTAGCTTTTGTACTCTTTATTTTTGGCCTTCTCGAAACCCCTGGTCGCGAACTTCTGCAGTTTCACTTGCAATAAGCAGAGATCTATTGTAAACAAGTTCCATCCCAATCTGAAATGAAATGCAGCTCAGTCATGGCAGGGTGAACCGCCAGGCAGCTCTCTGACTCCTTCATTTGCATATGCAACAACAGATGACAGATTTGTGAATAAAGTGATCTATGAGGATATTTTCCTGTAGATTCCTATACACTTATATAGTTGAGTTTGAAGGAATTCTGCTATAGGTAGCTCATACTATTTTCAGAGCTGCTTCTAAAATCCCTGACTTCCTCCTCAGACTAGCAGTATTCCAAGTTTGCTCCTGCTTCTAGGCAAAATATACTGGTAAAAACTATCCAGTGTACGAGTAGACACAGTCCCTTCACTGGGGTTTGTCTAGCTATAACTGGCTGCTAGCAAGGCTAAATATCCATGCAGTGGAGTGTCAGACTTGCTTTATGGAACACAGGACAGAGTCATAGAAAACAGGGCAGAAAGGAAGCCCAACAGATCTCCTAAGCCATCTCCTTCCCTGGGACAGCTACACTTGCAGTGTTCCTTCATGAGGAGCTAAGGATTGGGATGGGATGCTTTTTACCAGCTGAACTGTAGATCTCCCATACAATCTTTAGGAAATGAACCGGGACAGTATAAGCAAAGCAGTATAACCCCTCTGTTTTTCATATGGGTATTGAGGAGCTTAAATACTGCTGATAAAATGCTGTAGGGCCATGCATTGCTGGATCAAAATGCATATGAAGGTGTCATAAGTATTTTTTTTCTCATGGTTTGACTCTCTTAGTACCGGACTCAGTGGGACTTAAATCTCCAAGGGAAGATTCTGTGTGAGTACTGAATTAGGCTCTTTACAGTATTGAGCCATCAGTAAGTGGATTGTGACATTCTGAAATTTCAAATTATGCTTTACTACTTGTGTTAGTGTGCAATATTGCTTGTTGCAAGCAGCTCAGAACTAGGCCACTGTGAATATCCCACCTGCAAATTCACCCCAAGTGAGCTAGTTCCAGGACTCAGGTGATGGGAATACTGTACACCCACTGGTGACTGAACAGCACACCCCAAGGATGTCATGAACAACTGCTCATTCAGTGTGTGCTTTCTGCAGATATTCAGATATTAAATTCTCCCTCTCCAGGTACACTGCTATAGAACATGAACATTTCCTGGCCCACAGAGTATCCTGCTGTGATTAAGTCCATAACTCTTTCAAGATTCTAGGACATGTTCATAAAAATATTACTCAACCCCTAGCTGTAACAAGTACGGGAGTGGGGTTCTGTGCTAGAGAAGTGGTCAGAATATTATTGGGACATAATGGGAGTAATAGGTGTGAAACAGTTATTTCCTACCTGAAAACTTGGGAGGGAGAGAAGGTAAGTGTAAAGAAGGACCACACTTGCAGTGTAGGTGTGAGTGGATCACTTGGTGCTGTTGTCTCACCAAGCCCAGTCTGCACCGAGCAAGGACCCACATACCTTTGACACCTTTCTTGCATGATGTCCTGGAGCCAGAAGCGGTCTCACAGGACTTGTTGTAATTCTATTTTAACTTACACCCAACTTTCCTCTCTATCTCTTTCACTAGGATGATCGAGGTGGTCACTGCTATCAGTCACTCTAGTCAAACACATTCTTTTAACATGGTTTTTCCCACACTTTCCCTTGGAAGCTTTCTTCTCCCCTCAAAACGCATTGTTTCCTACCAATTCCTCTTCTCCATTCCCTTAAGTTCAAGCAAACAAAGCAGATCATGTCTCACATAATAGGACAACGTCACCTCTAGGGAAGAATTAGGCTCTCACGTTCCTCTCCTACTTCAATACTTCTATTTAATATAATACTTTTATAGACCTTTTCTTTCCTATGCCAATTTCTCATCTGTTATTTCTTTGCTCTCGTTCACTTCTTACTCCCATCATAGATTAAAATCTTTCCTATATCTGCTACAGACTTCTTAAGGTGTCCGTGTATGGCTAAAGGGTCCTATTAACAACAGAGATTGTTTGTATGACCTAATTAGATTTCCACAGAGACAGCCTTAATAGGCCCTTTTGGTTTTTTTGGATTGTCTGCAAAGTAATAGCGCAATGGCAGTGTTCATTTTGCTTGGCTGTATCAGGCCATATATCACATCCTTTTCCTTCCAGTCCTTCAAATAAGCTTGTCTCATTCTTATTTTGGTTTCAAATTATAGATTATAAATTTTACTTCTCTCCACTTTTCCCTATAATTTGACCCCCAGCTGTTGAAACTACTTCGAGTGATTCCCCCTGCCCACCATCCACCCCATGGTTTCATATGAAAGACAGCCCTGGCTTTAGGAACAAATGACGTCCCTCAGACCAGCTGTGCCTAATAAAAATCCAACCTCCAACTCTCACTTCCCGTCCTCAAAAGGGTAAAATTGATTTGAAAGTGCTGATGATAAGATACATGGGAATACAAAATCTGCCTCAGTCAACAGACCAAAGCTGTGCACTGTGACATCATCGTATCCAAAAGAAACGATGCTGTCAGTTCCTCCACTGCCCTATAACTAGAAGTTATTGCACTTGTCCCAGAGAAGGGATATTTGTCCATTTAATTTAGCCTTGTTTAGTCTGGCAAGAGTTTTTTTCATTCCTGAAGTGCCATAGCAAATACTAGAAAATACCAGCTGCCCTCTAGGGTCCATTAGAATCAGTCCATGTTGTGAAAAACACTCCCCAGTATGGGATGGCCACTTGAAGCAGTTTTCCAGTAACCCTGCAGCACCTGCTGTGCACAGACAGGCTGGGAGGTGGCACGAGCCAACACTACTCACCCTTACCTGCACGTCCTGGCAGGCAGACCAAGGGCTGCCTACGTGTGGCTGTGTGACAGAACACGGCTGGACCAGAGCACATTTCAAACCCCTCCACTGCCTGGGCAGTGAACATTCCAAACATCTTCTGTTTCCCTGTCTTTTCCTCTCCTCAGTCAAAGCAGAGTATTTCTGTAATACTTAGTGCTGAGGCAAAACCAATTCTTGATTTTCCCCCCTATTTCCCACTAGAGATTTATTCTGTTCAGCATTGCCAAACTTCTTTAAAAATCTGCATCCTTCCTTCTCTTCACCCTTTTCTGTAACCTCCTTAGATAGTTTGGGATATTTCCATAGACCTTTTTGATTGAGAACATTTCATGGAACTCTAATACACAATATTTTAATGAGATTTCTGGTATATCTGGGTATCAGGCAATTTTGAGATACCACTCTCTGGTTTTTTGTTCCATTTCATCCTTCAGTTCCCAAATGAAGCCAGCAGACACAGGACACCTACAGATGATCTGAGAAAAATAGTCTGGAATCTTTTTCACAGTTCAGTGTTTTAGCTATGGAATAAGGAGACTTAAATGCAAACTTAATGCTTTTGTTACTACTGTAAAGTGTGAAAATGTTGATAACCAAAAGGAATAAATATATCAATACTATATTCAAATTTTGAATGAAGGCTGCTCTCATCCATTCCCACATTTTGTAAAGAACCTGATTCTGCAGATGTAACTTTTCTCTATCACTGAAAATGGATCAATTTCAATGAATTTGGTGTGATTCAAGGTTACTTATCACCTTCCAGAAAGTTCTGAAGAGCTTAGAAAGTGAACTCTTAATTATACACAGGGGTAAACAATCTAGGCAAGACAGCTGGGAAATCCCAGCTTTTCCACAGCTCCTAACACCCATGGTTCATAGAGCAACTCCCCAAAATCCTGGAGAGAGAACATCGGCTTGCTCCTGTCCTGGAACTGCTGCTTGCAGAGTATTTTGTACAATGGAATTACAAATGGCTGTAAAAACAGGGCCTCTGTGATTTCCACTGGAAGAGAGTTTAACTACCCAACAGATCTCATCATTAAGAAATGTTTCGGGTGCTCAGCTAAAATGCAGTAATATCCCATCAGAACTGCAGCCTTGCTTTACTGCGGCTGATCAATGACAGTAAGTTGATTAAATATAGAGTTTAGAGTGACACACAGGAGGATAAGCTTCAGAACAATGAGAGTCCCAGGGAGAATTTTTTGATTTTCAGGAAACTGCCTCAATTACCTTCTGTATTTTTGCTTCATTTCAATAAACATGATGGTATAGAGCAAATACTGATTTGGATTCACAGAATATTCTGAGTTGGAAGGTACCCACCAGGATCATTGAGTCCAACTCTTAAATGTATATGGCATGTACAGGGATTGAACCTACAACCTTGGTGTTATTAGCACCCTGCTCTAACCAGCTATGAAACTATTCTATAAAGAATTATCTTGATTCTTGTTACTTACCTCAGTTTCAGCATTTAGTATTATCTGAATGCTTCAGTCCTGCTTGTACCAGTGTGGACCAGGAGATAGGGAAATGCCACTCAAGCCCTCACAATGGGACAAGAAACCAAGCCGTCTTCTTTCTGCTTCGTGGTGAGAAATTTACAAAATTAATGAAACTTATTTTATTTGACTCAATAAGCCATGAGTGAGTTTAACAGAATGCCACAAAGCTGAGTTTGGAAAACGATTGCCACCCTCATCTCCTACCTGAGGGTAGTCCCACGTTCTCCTTTTACAGGGTCCTAATGCTGTAAAGTGAAGCCCTGGCACAGGCTGACCAGAGATGCTGTGGCTGCCCCATTCCTAGAAATGTCCACAGCCAGGTTGGATGGGGCTTGGAGCAACCTGGGATAGTGGAAGGTGCCCCTGCCCATGGCAGGGGGAAGGACGAGATGAGCCTTAAGGTCCCTTCCAACTGAAACCACTCTATGACTCTCTAATACACGAGAGGATCTCCTTCTCAAACCTACCTAGGATGTCCTTGGCGCTGGAATGTGCTCATGGAAGGACAGAGGTGACTGGACAGTGAGGGCAGACCCATGGCGGCCTGAAGTGCGGAAGGACACGAGGCGCGGCGGTGATGCGATTCAAGGGTGCGCGAAGCCGTGAGGCGCGGAAGGGTACGAGGCGCGGTGATGGGGCTCAAGGGCGGGAAGCCGTGAGGCGCGGAAGGGCACGAGGCGCGGTGATGGGGCTCAAGGGCGGGAAGCCGTGAGGCGCGGATGGGCACGAGGCGCGGTGATGGGGCTCAAGGGCAGGAAGCCGTGAGGCGCGGATGGGTACGAGGCGCGGCGGTGATGCGATTCAAGGGCGGGAAGCCGTGAGGCGCGGATGGGTACGAGGCGCGGTGATGGGGCTCAAGGGCGGGAAGCCGTGAGGCGCGGAAGGGCACGAGGCGCGGTGATGGGGCTCAAGGGCGGGAAGCCGTGAGGCGCGG